>NC_084551.2:64575000-64582500 GCF_033978685.3 Nerophis lumbriciformis | reverse complement strand
TGAGCAGTGCCAGAAACTCATCGACTCCATGCCACGCCGCATTAACGCAGTAATTGAGGCAAAAGGAGCTCCAACCAAGTATTGAGTATTGTACATGCTCATATTTTTCATTTTCATACTTTTCAGTTGGCCAACATTTCTAAAAATCCCTTTTTTGTATTAGCCTTAAGTAATATTCTAATTTTGTGACACACGGAATTTTGGATTTTCATTTGTTGCCACTTCAAATCATCAAAATTAAATGAAATAAACATTTGAATGCATCAGTCTGTGTGCAATGAATAAATATAATGTACAAGTTACACCTTTTGAATGCAATTACTGAAATAAATCAAGTTTTTCAAAATATTCTAATTTACTGGCTTTTACCTGTATGTATGTATATGTGTATGTATGTATATTTTGTAGAGATGTCCGATATTATCGGCCGATAAATGCTTTAAAATGTGATATCGGAAATTATCGGTATCGGTTTCAAAAAGTAAAATTAATGACTTTTTAAGACGCCGTTGTACGGAGCGGTACATATCCGGTAAAACACAACATAGGAGATGACGACTGCAGCATGAGAGGTTTACTGGCGACGCTTGATGACCTCATCAAACCGCCGCGAGCGCAGCATAACAACAACAAGAGTGTGTTGTTGCCGGTGCTGTAGCCGTGGCTAACAAGCGAGCTCGCTCGGTGACTGACTAACGACACCATGTCTATGGTTTGGGATTATTTTAAAGTGTGTCTGACGGATAAAAAAAACTGGCAATTTGCAATGACTGCAAAAATTTGGAGGAACCAAGACGTCTTTCTTTAATACGAGCAATTTGATCTCCCACCTCTTCAAGAATCATAAAGAGATACACGATGAATACAAGCGGAAGATGGATGAAAAGCAAACACCGAAAAAAAGTAGTACCACCCAGTTGTCGCTTAAAGACTCCGCCGAGAAAAAACAAAAATACAACAAAAACCACCACGGGGCGAAAGCCCACGTTGTGGTCAGGGACAACGCACGACGGTGGAGTTTGGTGTGGCTAGTCTGCCCTGCATGGCGCACACTTTGCAGCTTGCAGTGAACGGAGGTGCCCTGTCTGAACACATCATTTCAGAAGCTCTGGCTGACTGCTAGGCCACTTCAAGCACTCACCACTAGCTTGCAGAACATTTTTGTTACTCATACGAATACGTTAGAGCAGGGCAGATTAAGCCCAGTTTATAATTCCCTGTTATACAGTATACCAGGCAGTCTTGCACTAAATGAGGACTATGTTATAGTTTACTTTATTACTCTAGTATACTTTGGACAGAAGCTGTGTGCCTTCATTGTTTTTGTAGCTGTTGTTTTGAAAAAAATAAATAAATAAAAAAGAATAATGCACTTTCTTAGACTTAGACTTTGTGAAAGTCAAAGTATAGTATTTCCCATAGTTGTAGTGTGTATCAGGATTATCTCAGGGAGAGCATATCCCAAATTCCAAGCTGCTGTTTTGAGGCATGTTAAAAAAAAACCAATGCACTTTGACTTCAATAATAAATATTCCATAATTTGAGTTGAAGTTGTTATTTTGGAAAACCTTGTTACATTGTTTAATGCATCCAGCGGGGCATCACAACAAAATTAGGCATAATAATGTGTTAATTCCACCACTGTATATATCGGTACCGGTTGATATCGAATCGGTAATTAAGAGTTGGGCGATATCGGATATTGGCAAAAAAGCCATTATCGGACATCTCTAGTGTATATGTGTATATATTTGTTTATGTATATATTTTTTTTAAATATTTATTTATATACCGTATTTTTTGGACTATAAGTCTCTCCGGAGTATAAGTCGCACCGGCCGAAAATGCATAATAAAGAAGGAAAAAAACATTTATAAGTCGCACTAGAGTATAAGTCAAATTTTTTGGGGAAATTTATTTGATAAAAGCCAACACCAAGAATAGACATTTGAAAGGCAATTTAAAATCAAGAATAGTGAACAACAGGTTGAATAAGTGTACGTTATATGAGGCATAAATAACCAACTGGTATGTTAACGTAACATATTATGGTAAGAGTCATTCAAATAACTATAACATATAGAACATGCTATACGTTTACCAAACAATCTGTCACTTCTAATCGCTAAATCCCATGAAATCTTATACGTCTAGTCTCTTACGTGAATGAGCTAAATAATATTATTTGATATTTTACGCTAATGTGTTAATAATTTCACACATAAGTCGCTCCTGAGTATAAGTCGCACCCCTGGCCAAACAATTTAAAAAACGGTGACTTATAGTCCGAAAAATACGGTATATACAATGTGTGCGTGTGTGTGTGTGTAATATATGTATTAGAGATGCGCGGTTTGCGGACACAACCGCGGAGTCCGCGGATAATCCGCGGGTCGGGCGGGTGACATGACGAAAAAAATAGATTGTAAATAGATTCGGGCGGTTGAACCAATTCGGAAATATATATACATAGTTAAATGTTGTTACCCACATACGAAAAACGTATAGATTTTATCGGTCCTTTAGGTGGAGCTGATGGTGCATCACCGAAAAAGAAAAGGATTGACTTCACAGAATGGGAGGAGGATACACCTGTACTTGTTGATGAAGTAGAGGATTATTCCTCTACAAACTTCCATCTCGACGTATCAGCAGAGGAAAATCTACTTTCCTTTTGGGGGAAACAAGGACAATCATTCCCACGACTACAACACCTTGCCAAGAGAATCCTACGCGTCCCAGCAACAAGTGGCGCAAGTGAGCGCTCCTTCAGCGCAGCGGGGCGCATTTTAGAGGCCAGGCGCTCTCGCCTGAATCCTGGCACTGTAGATGCCATTTTATTCCTGCATAGTGCTAACAAAAAAAAAAGTAAGTAGACATACGGTTGGATATGTTAAACGAATTAGTCTACGTTACCTATAGGCTACACCAAATAAGCCCATGTCTAACCTATATTGAGTTCGGTCAGCTAAATAATTGTGATGGTTACGTGTTGTTTGGGCGCACTACAATGCAAAGGAATTAAGGCAATCGCGTTGTTTATTGTGGTTTTTTTCTATTGGAGATATACTACTGTGTGTGAATAATTATTTGGCCTCGCTTTCAAGTGAAGCGCATCTCCGATTGGCGACAATGTAAGGATATTTAGCCTGCTTTGTTTGTCGCGACCGTCTATTTTCATTATAATTCAAGTTTGATGATAAAGTGCAGTCTGATGGGTTTGATTTCCCCCTTCAGCTATTTGCCTTGGCCAATAAGTTGCAGGTAATTTGTTATTATCATTTATTTAATTTATTTTTGTTTAAATAGGGATGACAAACATATGTTATTGTATAATTTAAGTTTGTGCATGTGATTGACAGCCTAAGGCTTATGAGGCACATTTTTTATTTTTTTTTTTATTTCAACTTAAAAACGTATGAGCCTATGCCTACAACATAGACTATGGGTTTATCTTTATTTTCCTGCCTGTCGTTGACAATGGAGATTGTCTGATATTTTGTCAAGGCTGCAGATCAATCAATAAAAGTTCATCTTTGTCGCGAAATTGTTCACTGTTTCACTGTGCACCCCGCCCCTGTCCCTATTTGAGCATTATAACGTTAACAAGTTAATATTCATTGAAATAAATTCAGAATTTTTTTTTTACATAACAAAAATATAGGCCAAGTCTTTCTAAAACATTTTTTTAACTTCTTAAAAGCCTCGTTCTGCTTGCTGCAACTGCGCACACAAAGTGTGAGGAACGCACTCCTGGTCTGAGGGCATTGGCAACAATAGTCAACACTTTCTTAATGGAAATGACAATAATACTATAATAATGATAAATAATATTATCACGCAATATCTCTTAGCCACTAACGCGTGGCCAAGAGATATTAATGCGTGGCACGCATTGAATGTCTCTGCTGCATTGGATCAGTCTCCTTTCTTTAACAGGCAAAAGCTTTCTAACCTCACTAATGCCTTGCATCGTCTATTTTAGATATATAACAACGGGCGGATGGCGGGCGGGTGTGGTTTTGATAAAATGTTGGTTGGGTGGATTGCGGATGGATGACGACTTTTGTGATGCGGTTGCGGATGAAATAATTGCCTATCCGCGCATTTCTAATATGTATATATATGTGTGTGTTTATATACTGTATGTATATGTGTCTATATATATATATATATATATATATACTGTACATATGTACGAGGCAGATATAGACAAACAACCATTGACGCTCGCATTCCGCGTATGATATAGTATTATCATATTTATTTATTTATTCAATCTTATTTACTGAGTCAATAATTGTATGGTTGACAGTTTATATCCTTACTGTACTGAAAATGAACAAAACCCTGATAATGAGTATATACTACAGTATTGTGTATGAGCAGTAAGAATGATTGTTCTGTAATAATGTGCATATCTTAAATATATGCGAAGTACAGTGTGGTGGTTTTTTTTGTTAAATAATATGTATTTTTGTCAACGTGTCAAAATTGAGCAAAAACAAACACATTCCAATATTTTCCCAGTTCATTTTATTGAACACACACACACACACACACACACACACACACACACACACATACATACACAATCGTACAAAGACTACAGTTAGTGTACCTAACACAACATATTGTACATGCTGAGTACATTTAGTGTAGGCGGGCGCTGGCGAGTTTATGCTGCCTCGCCGCGTTAATACGAGATGATGCTCTTTGCTCTCCTGGGCTTTGAAGCGCTGGTGTGGTCGATGTGGAGCTGCAGCGAGTGGGCGGAGCTCTTTACTCGGCAGGCATGAACTTGTCCAGGTAGACTCTGGCGTTGTCGATGGAGTCGCTCAGGAAATCACCGACGGCGGGGCGCAAGTAGTGTCCGTACAGGCCCAGGAGAGTGGTGCGGGCCTTGTCCACCAGGGGGGTAACCTCCTCGGCCATTCCTCTGCAGAGTACACGGCGCAACATTGATTGCGAGGCTTTGCAGCCGAAGCAAAGCAAAAAAAAAAAAAAAACACTCACCTGACAACCTTAGCGATAGCTTGGAGCTCAGGTTTGTTCTGCATATCCAGCGCAAAATCCCTGGCGCCCGCGCCCTGCTGGCTCTCTCCGATTTTGTCAACGATGGGGCCAACGGCCGCCTGCAGCTTGGAGTAAGCGTTCAGCAGCCTCTTGTAGAACACGGACTTGTAGGCGTCATATTTGTCTACAAGTTCCTTGTCGGGTGCGGGAACTTCGCACAGGCTCACGGAGACTGCAGAGAGAGCGCATTGCAAACAGGCTAAAGAACAGCTTCTTCCCCCAGGGCCATAACCATCCTGAACGGACTGTCCCTCATAACTGCCTTCTCTTCGGCGCAATAACCCATTCCACCAACCACCCTGTTTTTGTTTTGTTTTTTTCATGTATATATTCATTCACATTCACTTCTACATTTTTTTATATTTCTATATATTTGCACATTGTTTTCTTCCCCAGGGCCATAACCATCCTGAACGGACTGCCCCATTGTCCCTCATAACTGCCTTCTCTTCGGTGCAATAACCCATTCCACCAACCACCCTGTTTTTGTTTTGTTTTTTTCATGTATATATTCATTCACATTCACTTCTACATTTTTTTATATTTCTATATATTTGCACATTGTTTTCTTCCCCAGGGCCATAACCATCCTGAACGGACTGCCCCATTGTCCCTCATAACTGCCTTCTCTTCGGTGCAATAACCCATTCCACCAACCACCCTGTTTTTGTTTTGTTTTTTTCATGTATATATTCATTCACATTCACTTCTACATTTTTTATATTTCTATATATTTGCACATTGTTTTCTTCCCCAGGGCCATAACCATCCTGAACGGACTGCCCCATTGTCCCTCATAACTGCCTTCTCTTCGGTGCAATAACCCATTCCACCAACCACCCTGTTTTTGTTTTGTTTTTTTCATGTATATATTCATTCACATTCACTTCTACATTTTTTTATATTTCTATATATTTGCACATTGTTTTTTCTTTTTCTAGCATGCACACATCGCACTGTATGGAATGGCCTCAATCTCGTTACCTTGCGTAATGACAATAAAGCTGATTCTGATTCTGATCTCAACTACTGCGCAAATATCATAATCGTCATGATTGTCACGACGCTATATGCATTTTTTTTGTTGTTATGTTAAAAAAAAATACATTTCTAATTCGGTTACGTATTTTTAAAACATTACATTTACTGCATTTAAAGAAGTGCAAAGCAATAATCGATGCATCCGCTCTCTTCAAACTTACCCTGCAGAGCCAGGATCAGTGCAACTGCATACTTTGCATTCATGTCTGAAACAAATGGAACAGTTCTTAAATACATTTGCGTTCATTTATAAATGCAAACGTACATATATGGTTCATGCATATCAGTGAAGGGAGAGAACGCGTCAAAGAATGGAATCGTTACCTGCGATTGATTTGAATCTGGAGCCCAGAAGTGACAGTCTGCTCTGAAAGTGAGTTGTCTGTAACTGGAGCTCACATCTGGACTGGATGATATAGGGGGGGACTGGGAGCACACGTCATCTGATGAGGACACACACACACACACACACACACACACACACACACACACACAAAAGGCCACGCGCACACAATCACCTAAACAAAGTCCATTGTACACGATATTCGCTTCAGACCCCAAATGTGTCTTATGCAATGCAACCACATGCATAGGGAACATGCACCCAGAGACCCTCGTGATCTTTTAACCGTGCACGTATGTCACATGTAATCTACAATTTGTCTGAACTGTGGTCATAAAACACGCCGTTTGATTAGATTAACTTAAGCTCGTCAGCGTTTCTGTTAGATCGAGGCCTGTCGAGATGTAACCTTGCTGACCTTTCATAGCCAGTCACAGACTCCATGACCCATTGTCCTTATTTTAGATGAATCACAAAGGAACACTGAAAAAAAAACAGAATGGTACCTAAGGCCTGACATCAGTACCTTTTTTATAGATACCAACCTCTTGCTTATGATTCGGTGCCACACGTCCACACCATCAAAATGCCGAGGCAAAAATGTCCACATCAACACCGTATGAAAAAATTAGTGATTTTTTTTAGTTGTGATTTCCTTCTCTGCATGAACGTTTAAAAGTAGCATATATTAATGCAGTATGAAGAAGAATGTTTTAATGTAGACATGCAAGCCTTGAAAGAACATTTTGAAAATCAAGACTACATTTCCTGCAAATGGGTGCATTTCTACCCTATATTTTAACTTTAGATTTATTCTCATATCAAACTCTTTTGGCTGTCTTTTTGACACTTACCCTCCACACCCTGGATTATAAATAATGTAAATAATTCAATGTGATTATCTTGTGTGATGACTGTATTATGATGATAGTATATATCTGATAGTATATATCTGTATCATGAATCAATTTAAGTGGACTTAAACAAGTGTAAAAACTTATTGGGGTGTTACCATTTAGTGGTCAATTGTACGGAATATG
>NC_084551.2:64530000-64570000 GCF_033978685.3 Nerophis lumbriciformis | reverse complement strand
AAAACGGACTTGCTTCAGCAGCACATTTCTGGTGCTGTAGTTGTATAAAATGTCTCAAAACGTCATCAGGAGTCCCGACACAACCTAAAAATGGAAGAAAATGCATATTTTACGGAAACATTTTTTTGCTAAAATGTCGTAAGGGGGCACCCTTAAGAAAAAGTCAAAAAAACGGACTAGCTTCAGCAGCACATTTCTGGTGCTGTAGTTGTATAAAATGTCTCAAAACGTCATCAGGTGTCCCGACACAACCTAAAAATGGAAGAAAATGCATAGTTTACGGAAAAACATTTTTGCTAAAATTTCGTAAGGGGGTACCCTTACAAAAAATTAAAAAAAAACGGACTTGCTTCAGCAGCACATTTCTGGTGCTGTAGTTGTATAAAATGTCTCAAAACGTCATCAGCAGTCCCGACACAACCTAAAAATGGAAGAAAATGCATATTTTACGGAAACATTTTTTTGCTAAAATTTCGTAAGGTGGGACCCTTACAAAAAATTCATAAAAACGGACTTGCTTCAGCAGCACATTTCTGGTGCTGTAGTTGTATAAAATGTCTCAAAACGTCATCAGCAGTCCCGACACAACCTAAAAATGGAAGAAAATGCATATTTTACGGAAACATTTTTTTGCTGAAATGTCGTAAGGGGGGACCCTTACAAAAAATTCAAAAAAACGGAATTGCTTCAGCAGCACATTTCTGGTGCTGTAGCTGTATAAAATGTCTCAAAACGTCATCAGGAGTCCCGACACAACCTAAAAATGGAAGAAAATGCATATTTTACGGAAACATTTTTTTGCTAAAATGTCGTATGGGGGGACCCTTACAAAAAATTCAAAAAAACGGACTTGCTTCAGCAGCACATTTCTGCTGCTGTAGTTGTATAAAATGTCTCAAAACGTCATCAGGTGTCCCGACACAACCTAAAAATAGAAGAAAATGCATAGTTTCCGGAAAAAAATTTTTGCTAAAATTTCGTAAGGTGGGACCCTTACAAAAATTCAAAAAAACGGACTTGCTTCAGCAGCACATTTCTGCTGCTGTAGTTGTATAAAATGTCTCAAAACGTCATCAGGTGTCCCGACACAACCTAAAAATGGAAGAAAATGCATAGTTTACGGAAAATTATTTTTGCTAAAATTTCGTAAGGGGGGACCCTTACAAAAAATTCAAAAAAACGGAGTTGCTTCAGCAGCACATTTCTGCTGCTGTAGTTGTATAAAATGTCTCAAAACGTCATCAGGTGTCCCGACACAACCTAAAAATGGAAGAAAATGCATAGTTTACGGAAAAACATTTTTGCTAAAATTTCGTAAGGGGGTACCCTTACAAAAAATTCAAAAAAAACGGACTTGCTTCAGCAGCACATTTCTGGTGCTGTAGTTGTATAAAATGTCTCAAAACGTCATCAGCAGTCCCGACACAACCTAAAAATGGAAGAAAATGCATAGTTTACGGAAACATTTTTTTGCTAAAATTTCGTAAGGGGGGACCCTTACAAAAAATTCAAAATAAACGGACTTGCTTCAGCAGCACATTTCTGGTGCTGTAGTTGTATAAAATGTCTCAAAACGTCATCAGGAGTCCCGACACAACCTAAAAATAGAAGAAAATGCATAGTTTACGGAAAAAAAATTTTGCTAAAATTTCATAAGGCGGGACCCTTACAAAAAATTCAAAAAAATGGACTTGCTTCAGCAGCACATTTCTGCTGCTGTAGTTGTATAAAATGTCTCAAAACGTCATCAGGTGTTCCGACACAACCTAAAAATGGAAGAAAATGCATAGTTTACGGAAAAAAATTTTTGCTAAAATTTCGTAAGGTGGCACCGTTACGAAAAAGTCAAAAAAAACGGACTAGCTTCAGCAGCACATTTCTGGTGCTGTAGTTGTATAAAATGTCTCAAAACGTCATCAGGAGTCCCGACACAACCTAAAAATAGAAGAAAATGCATAGTTTACGGAAAAAAAATTTTGCTAAAATTTCATAAGGCGGGACCCTTACAAAAAATTCGAAAAAACGGACTTGCTTCAGCAGCACATTTCTGGTGCTGTAGTTGTATAAAATGTCTCAAAACGTCATCAGGAGTCCTGACACAACCTAAAAATGGAAGAAAATGCATATTTTACGGAAACATTTTTTTGCTAAAATGTCGTAAGGGGGGACCCTTACGAAAAAGTAAAAAAAACGGACTAGCTTCAGCAGCACATTTCTGGTGCTGTAGTTGTATAACATGTCTCAAAACGTCATCAGGAGTCCCGACACAACCTAAAAATGGAAGAAAATGCATAATTTACGGAAACATTTTTTTGCTAAAATGTCGTAAGGGGGCACCCTTACGAAAAAGTCAGAAAAACGGACTAGCTTCAGCAGCACATTTCTGCTGCTGTAGTTGTATAAAATGTCTCAAAACGTCATCAGGTGTCCCGACACAACCTAAAAATGGAAGAAAATGCATATTTTACGGAAACATTTTTTTTGCTAAAATGTCGTAAGGGGGCACCCTTACGAAAAAGTCAGAAAAACGGACTAGCTTCAGCAGCACATTTCTGCTGCTGTAGTTGTATAAAATGTCTCAAAACGTCATCAGGTGTCCCGACACAACCTAAAAATGGAAGAAAATGCATAGTTTACGGAAACATTTTTTTGCTAAAATTTCGTAAGGGGGGACCCTTACGAAAAATTAAAAAAAACGGACTAGCTTCAGCAGCACATTTCTGGTGCTGTAGTTGTATAAAATGTCTCAAAACGTCATCAGGAGTCCCGACACAACCTAAAAATGGAAGAAAATGCATATTTTACGGAAACATTTTTTTGCTAAAATGTCGTAAGGGGGGACCCTTACGAAAAATTCAAAAAACGGAGTTGCTTCAGCAGCACATTTCTGCTGCTGTAGTTGTATAAAATGTCTCAAAACATCATCAGGAGTCCCAACACAACCTAAAAATGGAAGAAAATGCATATTTTACGGAAACATTTTTTTGCTAAAATTTCGTAAGGGTCCCCCCTTACGAAATTTTAGCAAAAAAATGTTTCCGTAAATTATGCATTTTCTTCCATTTTTAGGTTGTGTCGGGACTCCTGATGACGTTTTGAGACATGTTATACAACTACAGCACCAGAAATGTGCTGCTGAAGCTAGTCCGTTTTTTTTACTTTTTCGTAAGGGTCCCCCCTTACGACATTTTAGCAAAAAAATGTTTCCGTAAAATATGCATTTTCTTCCATTTTTAGGTTTAAAAAAAAAACGGACTTGCTTCAGCAGCACATTTCTGGTGCTGTAGTTGTATAAAATGTCTCAAAACGTCATCAGGAGTCCCGACACAACCTAAAAATGGAAGAAAATGCATAGTTTACGGAAAAAATGTTTTGCTAAAATTTCGTAAGGGGGGACCCTTACAAAAAATTCAAAAAAACGGACTTGCTTCAGCAGCACATTTCTGGTGCTGTAGTTGTATAAAATGTCTCAAAACGTCATCAGGTGTCCCGACACAACCTAAAAATGGAAGAAAATGCATAGTTTACGGAAACATTTTTTTGCTAAAATTTCGTAAGGGGGGACCCTTACAAAAAAATTTAAAAAAAACGGACTTGCTTCAGCAGCACATTTCTGGTGCTGTAGTTGTTTAAAATGTCTCAAAACGTCATCAGGTGTCCCGATACAACCTAAAAATGGAAGAAAATGCATAGTTTACGGAAAAATTTTTTTGCTAAAATTTCGTAAGGGGGGACCCTTACAAAAAATTAAAAAAAAACGGACTTGCTTCAGCAGCACATTTCTGGTGCTGTAGTTGTATAAAATGTCTCAAAACGTCATCAGGAGTCCCGACACAACCTAAAAATAGAAGAAAATGCATAGTTTACGGAAAAAAAATTTTGCTAAAATTTCGTAAGGGGGGACCCTTACAAAAAATTTAAAAAAAACGGACTTGCTTCAGCAGCACATTTCTGCTGCTGTAGTTGTATAAAATGTCTCAAAACGTCATCAGGTGTCCCGACACAACCTAAAAATGGAAGAAAATGCATATTTTAAGGAAACATTTTTTTGCTAAAATGTCGTAAGGGGGCACCCTTACGAAAAAGTCAAAAAAACGGACGAGCTTCAGCAGCACATTTCTGGTGCTGCAGTTGTATAAAATGTCTCAAAACGTCATCAGGAGTCCCGACACAACCTAAAAATGGAAGAAAATGCATATTTTACGGAAACATTTTTTTGCTAAAATGTCGTAAGGGGGCACCCTTACGAAAAAGTCAAAAAAACGGACTAGATTCAGCAGCACATTTCTGGTGCTGTAGTTGTATAAAATGTCTCAAAACGTCATCAGGAGTCCCGACACAACCTAAAAATGGAAGAAAATGCATAGTTTACGGAAAAAAAATTTTGCTAAAATTTCGTAAGGGGGGACCCTTACAAAAAATTAAAAAAAAACGGACTTGCTTCAGCAGCACATTTCTGGTGCTGTAGTTGTATAAAATGTCTCAAAACGTCATCAGCAGTCCCGACACAACCTAAAAATGGAAGAAAATGCATATTTTACGGAAACATTTTTTTTGCTAAAATGTCGTAAGGGGGGACCCTTACGAAAAATTTAAAAAAACGGAGTTGCTTCAGCAGCACATTTCTGCTGCTGTAGTTGTATAAAATGTCTCAAAACGTCATCAGGTGTCCCGACACAACCTAAAAATGGAAGAAAATGCATAGTTTCCGGAAAATTTTTTTTGCTAAAATTTCGTAAGGGGGGACCCTTACAAAAAATTCAAAAAAACCGGACTTGCTTCAGCAGCACATTTCTGGTGCTGTAGTTGTATAAAATGTCTCAAAACGTCATCAGCAGTCCCGACACAACCTAAAAATGGAAGAAAATGCATATTTTACGGAAAATTTTTTTTGCTAAAATGTCGTAAGGGGGGACCCTTACAAAAAATTTTAAAAAAACGGACTTGCTTCAGCAGCACATTTCTGCTGCTGTAGTTGTATAAAATGTCTCAAAACGTCATCAGGTGTCCCGACACAACCTAAAAATGGAAGAAAATGCATAGTTTCCGGAAAAAAATTTTTGCTAAAATTTCGTAAGGGGGGACCCTTACAAAACATTTAAAAAAAACGGACTTGCTTCAGCAGCACATTTCTGCTGCTGTAGTTGTATAAAATGTCTCAAAACGTCATCAGGTGTCCCGACACAACCTAAAAATGGAAGAAAATGCATAGTTTACGGAAAAAACATTTTGCTAAAATTTCGTAAGGCGGGACGGCGTGGCGCAGTGGGAGAGTGGCCGTGTGCAACCCGAGGGTCCCTGGTTCAATCCCCACCTAGTACCAACCTCGTCATGTCCGTTGTGTCCTGAGCAAGACACTTCACCCTTGCTCCTGATGGCTGCTGGTTAGCGCCTTGCATGGCAGCTCCCGCCATCAGTGTGTGAATGTGTGTGTGAATGGGTAAATGTGGAAGTAGTGTCAAAGCGCTTTGAGTACCTTGAAGGTAGAAAAGCGCTATACAAGTACAACCCATTTATTTATTTATTTATTTATGACCATAGGTGAGGATGGGAACGTAGATCGACCGGTAAATTGAGAGCTTTGCCTTCCGGCTCAGCTCCTTCTTCACCACAACGGATCGATACAGCGTCCGCATTACTGAAGACGCCGCACCGATCCGCCTGTCGATCTCACGATCCACTCTTCCCTCACTCGTGAACATGACTCCGAGGTACTTGAACTCCTCCACTTGGGGCAGGGTCTCCTCCGCAACCCGTAGATGGCACTCCACCCTTTTCCGGGCGAGAACCATGGACTCGGACTTGGAGGTGCTGATCCTCATTCCAGTCGCTTCACACTCGGCTGCGAACCGATCCAGTGAGAGCTGAAGATCCTGGCCAGATGAAGCCATCAGGACCACATCATCTGCAAAAAGCAGAGACCTAATCCTGCAGCCACCAAACCGGATCCCCTCAACGCCTTGACTGCGCCTAGAAATTATGTCCATGAACGTTATGAACAGAATCGGTGACAAAGGGCAGCCTTGGCGGAGTCCAACCCTCACTGGAAATGTGTCCGACTTACTGCCGGACCAAGCTCTGACACTGATCATACAGGGAGCGGACTGCCACAATCAGACAGTCCGATACCCCATACTCTCTGAGCACTCCCCACAGGACTTACCGGGGTACACGGTCGAATGCCTTCTCCACGTCCACAAAGCACATGTAGACTGGTTGGGCAAACTCCCATGCACCCTCAAGGACCCTGCCGAGAGTATAGAGCTGATCTACCGTTCCACGACCAGGACGAAAACCACACTGTTCCTCCTGAATCCGAGGTTCGACTATCCGGCGTAGCCTCCTCTCCAGTACACCTGAATAGACCTTACCGGGAAGGCTGAGGAGTGTGATCCTACGATAGTTAGAACACACCCTCCGGTACCCTTTTTAAAGAGAGGAACCACCACCCCGGTCTGAGTGGGATCCCACGTATAAAATACGTAAATGTTGTTGTTTTTTTCATATACAACATGTAACTTCTCCAAAAAGAGGGCAAAATGTCCTCTCCATGATTGCTACTATATTTAGTTTAGTTAGTGAGTTTATTATTTCTTCGGTCAGTGGTCAACAAAATAAACAAACAGTTTTACATAAACAAACAGTTGTACGTTCATAAATTGAAAATGTTGCTGACCGAAAGGGTTTAGGCTGAAGTTGAACACTTATTGCGCCTATGGATGATGTTTGATAAGAAATTATCGAGTTCGAGCCTATTATCGAATCCTGTTATCGACCCGATTCCTTATCGATTCTCTTATCGAGTCCAGATAGGTTGTTGTATATGGAAAAAAAACACAATATTTGGTTGAACAAAAGCTCACTTTTATTATATATATAAAAAAAATTAATAAATAAATAAATATTGACTGTTACCCCCCTAAAAAAATAAAATTAAAAAAATAAATATTGACTGTTGTTACTGTCGGAGGAAGATATTTACATATATCCGAATTTAAGTTCTTTTATTTCATAGTCATATTTGAAAACAGCTCGTGTTTTCTATTTCTTCTCTTGCTGCTTTGTCTGCAAGTAAACTGTGTGTGTTAACCTTGAGGCTTTGGAATGTGTTTTGACTAGCATGTATTTTGACTACAGAGAGGGGAGAAAAGAGAGGGTTTTGGGATCGGGAAAGACAGACCATTTTAGCGGGGCGATCCGAATGTTCTATGCTGTTTCTGTGAAAGTATATCTGCAAAGCTTTGCAAATATATTACAAAATACCTATTCTGTCTCTGGTGGTTTTTCAACTCAGCTTTAAGTGTCGTAAAGAGCTTGGGAGCGACTTGTGACTTGAATGCCCTGGGAGGAACAACTGGTCCAAAACGCAACATTACCCAAAGTATATTAAGTGGGATTTTTCAGAAAAACAAAAATATACAGTAACACAAAAAACAAACTGTCTCTGTGATCACTATAGGTGTATAAATAATAACATAGTGTTAAATAAAATCAGTCCCTTGGGCACAAAACTGAAAATAATACAGCTCTCCAAAAAGTGCACTTCTGCTGCTATTGGAACATAACTGTTTGTTATGATGCTTTGACATTGTTGCACTTTATTTCTTTATTGAAAGTAAATTCTATGAAGAGAAAAGTTGTTTGCAAATGTGGTTCCAATGCTAAAAAAATCAAAAGTTAAAGCTAAAAAAAGAAATACACTTTATTGAGTTAACATTATTTCTTTATAGGGGGAAAGATGTGATGTTATGAGCTAGGGAATATAACAACTACACTACCCAGCATGCAACGGGAGTGACGAAAAGTGTTGTTGCATGTCGCCACCCGGCAGCTAAGAATGAGGTTATGAGCACGCTGTGAAAGTAAACGTCAAGAACTCGGCCAACACGCCTCGTCTGCATTATTTATAATTAGACAGACAACACATATACAGTGTGATTTTGTTTTGTTTACAAGGAAAGAAAAACAAAAGTTAAAAAAGGGAGATGTACAGGTAAAAGCCAGTAAATTAGAATATTTTGAAAAACTTGATTTATTTCAGTAATTGCATTCAAAAGGTGTAACTTGTACATTATATTTATTCATTGCACACAGACTGATGCATTCAAATGTTTATTTCATTTAATTTTGATGATTTGAAGTGGCAACAAAGGAAAATCCAAAATTCCGTGTGTCACAAAATTAGAATATTACTTAAGGCTAATACAAAAAAGGGTTTTTTAGAAATGTTGGCCAACTGAAACGTATGAAAATGAAAAATATGAGCATGTACAATACTCAATACTTGGTTGGAGCTCCTTTTGCCTCAATTACTGCGTTAATGCGGCGTGGCATGGAGTCGATGAGTTTCTGGCACTGCTCAGGTGTTATGAGAGCCCAGGTTGCTCTGATAGTGGCCTTCAACTCTTCTGCGTTTTTGGGTCTGGCATTCTGCATCTTCCTTTTCACAATACCCCACAGATTTTCTATGGGGCTAAGGTCAGGGGAGTTGGCGGGCCAATTTAGAACAGAAATACCATGGTCCGTAAACCAGGCACGGGTAGATTTTGCGCTGTGTGCAGGCGCCAAGTCCTGTTGGAACTTGAAATCTCCATCTCCATAGAGCAGGTCAGCAGCAGGAAGCATGAAGTGCTCCAAAACTTGCTGGTAGACGGCTGCGTTGACCCTGGATCTCAGGAAACAGAGTGGACCGACACCAGCAGATGACATGGCACCCCAAACCATCACTGATGGTGGAAACTTTACACTAGACTTCAGGCAACGTGGATCCTGTGCCTCTCCTGTCTTCCTCCAGACTCTGGGACCTCGATTTCCAAAGGAAATGCAGAATTTGCATGGTTGGGTGATGGTTTGGGGTGCCATGTCATCTGCTGGTGTCGGTCCACTCTGTTTCCTGAGATCCAGGGTCAACGCAGCCGTCTACCAGCAAGTTTTAGAGCACTTCATGCTTCACCCGACTCATCGTGTAAATAAAAACTTCTCCATATCGGCGTATTATGGATACCCCCAAACAAATGTTCACTCTAATTTTCCATCTGATTTACAGGTTGTGAGTTCATGCACTGTGTTGGTTTTGTTCGTTGAACAAGGTGATATTCATGCATGGTTCATTTTGTGCACCAGTAAAAAAAAAACATATAACTTTGTTTTGAATTTGAAAAATAAATATATATTTTTTTTTTTTCACTAAAGAAGAGTTCGGTGAATGCGCATGTGAAACTGGTGAGGTTCGTTACCTCCAACAAGGTTAAAAACCACTGGCCTAACCCTATAAACAATGTCAAATACAAGATGAGTTGAGTTGAGTTGAGTTTGAGTTTATTTCGAACATGCGAGCATACAACATGGTGCACCACAATTTCCAGTTTCTCTTTTCAACATGTTCGAAAAGGAGTAGGAAGAAGCAGAGCTTATTTAATCCTACCCCTTTTCTTTTACATAACAGTAAGTCTTTGCTGTCGTCCAGCATTTTGTTTTTGTTTACCGTATTTTCCGCACTATTAGCTGCACCTAAAAACCACAAATTTACTCAAAAGCTGACAGTGCGGCTTATAACCCGGTGCGCTTTATATATGGATTAATATTAAGATTCATTTTCATAAAGTTTCGGTCTCGCAACTACGGTAAACAGCCGCCATCTTTTTTCCCCGTAGAAGAGGAAGTGCTTCTTCTTCTACGCAAGCAACCGCCAAGGTAAGCACCCGCCCCCATAGAACAGGAAGCGCTTCTTCTTCTACTGTAAGCAACCACCCGCCCGCGTAGAAGAAGAAGAAGAAGCGCGCGGATATTACGTTTCATTTCCTTTGTGTGTTTACATCTGTAAAGACCACAAAATGGCTCCTACTAAGCGACAGGTTTCCGGTTCATGAAAAGACGCAATCTCTCCATCCGCACACGGACTACTATTTCACAGCAACTGCCTAAAGACTTTCAAGAAAAGCTGGCTACTTTCCGTGCATATTGTAAAAACAAGATAGCTGAAAAAAAGATCCGGCCAGAGAACATTATCAACATGGACGAGGTTCCACTGACTTTTGATATTCCTGTGAACCTCACTGTGGATACAACGGGAGCACGTACGGTGAATATTCGCACCACAGGGAATGAGAAGTCATCCTTCACTGTGGTTCTAGCTTGCCATGCTAATGGCCAGAAACTTCCACCCATGGTGATATTCAAAAGGAAGACCTTGCCAAAAGAGACCTTTCCAGCCGGCGTCATCATAAAAGCTAACTCGAAGGGATGGATGGATGAAGAAAAGATGAGCGAGTGGTTAAGGTAAGTTTACGCGAAGAGGCCGGGTGGCTTTTTTCACGCAGCTCCGTCCATGTTGATATACGACTCCATGCGCGCCCACATCACGCTGGTTTTTAATATATTATTAAAGTTTGACTGACCTATCTGACTGGTTTTTTGCCATTCCTTTAGCGCAGTTAGATGCGGCTTACAACACGGGGCGGCTTATAGGTGGACAAAGTTTTGAAATATGCCGTTCATTGAAGGCGCGGCTTATAACCCAGGGCGGCTTATGGTGCGGAAAATACGGTACTTTGTAGCCAGTTCAGTTTTAGTGTCGTTCTGCAAAGCCTTTCCCTAAG
This sequence comes from Nerophis lumbriciformis, assembly GCF_033978685.3. Taxonomy (NCBI): domain Eukaryota; kingdom Metazoa; phylum Chordata; class Actinopteri; order Syngnathiformes; family Syngnathidae; genus Nerophis; species Nerophis lumbriciformis. Next base: position 64,559,402 of record NC_084551.2, on the reverse strand, counting down.
CTTCAATGCCTTTTCTTAGGGGCACTCACCTTTTGTTTATTTTTGGTTTTGAGTTGAGTTGAGTTTATTTTGAACATGCGAGCATACAACATGACGCGTCACAATTTCCAGTTTCTCTTTTCAACATGTTCGAAAAGAAGCAGGGAGAAGCAGAGCTTATTTAATCCTACTCCTTTTCTTTTACATAACAGTTGCGAAAACTTTTGTTCACTTCCTGTTCTCAATTTATTCACAATATACTCCATAAGTAATCACAATAAAAACAAATAATAAATGGTGAAGTAAGTCATATTACATATAATGAGATAAGTAATTGAGCTTCCAAAAATCATGAAATTTCCTTTGCACAACATATTATAAACACACCTTGTACACAACATAAACACTGTTCAATTATATACCATATTTTTTCGGACTATAAGTCGCAGTTTTTTTCATAGTTTGGCCGGGGGTTGCGACTTATACTCAGGAGCGACTTATGTGTGAAATTATTAACACATTACCGTAAAATATCAAATAATATTATTTAGCTCATTCCCGTAAGAGACTAGACCGGGGGTTGGCTCTTTAGCGCCGCCCTAGTGGCTCTCTGGAGCTTTTGCAAAAATGTATGAAAAATGGAAAAAAAAATATTTTTTGTGTTAATATGGTTTCTGTAGGAGGACAAACATGACACAAACCTCCCTAAGTGTTATAAATCACACTGTTTATATTAAACAAGCTTCACTGATTCGAGTATTTGGCGAGCGCCGTTTTGTCCTACTAATTTTGGCGGTCCTTGAACTCACCGCAGTTTTGTTTACATGTATAACTTTCTCCGACTTTCTAGGACGTGTTTTATGCCACTTCTTTTTCTGTCTCATTTTGTCCACCAAACTTTTAAGGTTGTGCATGAAAGGTGAGTTTTGTTGATGTTATTGACTTGTGTGGAGTGCTAATCAGACATATTTGGTCACTGCATGACTGCAAGCTAATCGATGCTAACATGCTATTTAGGCTAGTTATATGTACATATTGCATCATTATGCCTCATTTGTGGGTATATTTGAGGTAATTTAGTTTCCTTTAATTCCTCTTAATTCAATTTATATCTCATGACACACTATCTGTATGTAATATGGCTTTTAATTTTTTGAGGCTCCAGACAGATTTGTTTTTTTTATTTTTGGTCCAATATGGCTCTTTCAACATTTTGGGTTGCTGACCCCTGGACTAGACGTATAAAATTTCATGGGATTTAGCCATTAAAAGTGACAGATTGTTTGGTAAACGTATAGTATGTTCTATATGTTATAGTTATTTGAATGACTCTTACCATAATATGTTACGTTAACATACCAGTTGGTTATTTATGCCTCATATAACGTACACTTATTCAGCCTGTTGTTCACTATTCTTTATTTATTTTAAATTGCCTTTCAAATGTCTATTCTTGGTGTTGGCTTTTATCAAATAAATTCCCCCCAAAAATGCGACTTATACTCCAGTGCGACTTATGTTTTTTTCCTTCTTTACTATGCATTTTCGGCCGGAGCGACTTATAAGCCGAAAAATACGGTATAAGTTATATATATGTGTGCTACAAATCGAAACGATTCTTGACAACCACAAAAATGAGCGATTTTTGCATCAAACACATCACTGTCACATTGATTGGTACAGGTGGACAGAGCGAGACTGCCGTAAGATGGCGGGTGTGGTCAGGCCCGGCCCTAACCAATCTGGCGCCCTAGGCAAGATTTTAGGTGGCGCCCCCCCACATCGGCAGTGAAGTGTATATACTCACAAGAAACCGAATAGCTTTGTCTTTGACCTTTTTTTTACTTAAAGAAAGCAAATTAACAATCAGAATAGTTAACAAGATAAAAAAAATATGAATAAATAAATGAATGCAAAAAATACAAAATGAATATATGAAATACAATATTTTTTACATACATATTGCTTAATTAACATTAATGATGTGCACTTTAACAACTAGGCTTACAACTATACCTAATATATAAAGGGGTGGAAAAGTGACTATTACCTGCAGGGCAAACATTAGCTAACCAGAAGGCAATAACAATGTAAACAAAAAACACCTGCTTAAAAGATCTAATACAAATGTCCCTGAGGAATGTAAGGTGGGAGTACTGTAATTACCTAACGTTACATTATTATTTTCCATAACAATTTAGCCCCCTCCACAATATTAACCCGACGTTAAAACAGAACTAGCTACTTATTGATTAGCAATTGCCGAATCATGTAACATTAGCTTAATGCTAAATAGCCAGGTTACTATCACATTCTGTAACAGACAAATAATTTCATGTAGGCTAACGTTACCTACCTGCTACCTCTGTCTTTTTCTCGTTTCTCCTCCTCTTCTTTTCTCTTTTTTCTTCCCTGGGCACCTGACAGTTTTGGCCGTTTTGACATCTTGTGTTGATTTTTTGATGTGGTGACGTCCAAAAAGAGTCATGATACGGGAAGGGAGGGGGCGCACCGTGCGGGGGGGGGGGTAATATTGTAACAAATAATATTTCTATTAAATAGGCTTTACTTTGCATTTTAATTAACGTGGGATTATTTTTTGTATTTAGAAATAATAGTACCAACTTTTTTTCTTTTTTTTCTCCAACATTTGTGGCACTGGCGTGGCGCCCCCTGATGGACAGCGCCCTTAGAATTTGCCTATACGGCCTATGCCACGGGCCGGCCCTGGGTGTGGTGGTGTAGCAACACAGTGGTATGACACAGGGGCTGCGGGATCTAAAGATGTCTATGGGGCCACTAATATTTTCATAGTTGTCCTGACAACTAAAAGATCACACCCGTAATTGCCTGTCAGTTATTAAGCTTTTATACAAAGTTAGTTTTAATGACCTTAAAGGGGAACATTATCACAATTTCAGAATGGTTAAAACCATTAAAAATCAGTTCCCAGTGGCTTATTATATTTTTCAAAGTTTTTTTCAAAATTTTACCCATCACACAATATCTTTAAAAAAAAGCTTCAGAGTGCCTGATTTTAACCATCGTTATAAACACCCGTCCATTTTCCTGTGACGTCACATAGTGAAGCCAACACAAACAAACATGGCGGAAAGAACAGCAAGCTATAGCGACATTAGCTCGGATTCAGACTCGGATTTCCGCGGCTTAAGCGATTCAACAGATTACGCATGTATTGAAACGGATGGTTGTAGTGTGGAGGCAGGTAGCGAAAACGAAATTGAAGAAGAAACTGAAGCTATTGAGCCATATCGGTTTGAACCGTATGCAAGCGAAACCGACGAAAACGACACGGGAGAAAGCGAGGACGAATTCGGCGATCGCCTTCTAACCAACGATTGGTATGTGTTTGTTTGGCATTAAAGGAAACTAACAACTATGAACTAGGTTTACAGCATATGAAATACATTTGGCAACAACATGCACTTTGAGAGTGCAGACAGCCCAGTTTTCATCAATTAATATATTCTGTAGACATACCCTCATCTGCGCTCTTTTCCCCGAAAGCTGATCTGTCCAGTTTTGGAGTTGATGTCAGCAGGCCAGGGAAGCTAGGGTCGATAGGGGGTTTACTGCCGCCATTGCTTGCCGTGCTACCGAGGCCCTTTGTCCCTGAATTGCTCACACACTCCGGCAGATTCAATGGGGGTCTGGCGGCAGATTTCTTTGACTTTATCGTTGGAAATGCATCTGCTTTGAGTGTCGCAGGATATCCACACATTCTTGCCATCTCTGTCGTAGCGTAGCTTTCGTCGATAAAGTGTGCGGAACAAACGTCCAATTTCTTGCCACTTTCGCATCTTTGGGCCACCGGTGCAACTTGAATCCGTCCCTGTTCATGGTGTTACACCCTCCGACAACCAGAGGTGGGTAGAGTAGCCAGAAATTGTACTCAAGTAAGAGTACTGTTACTTTAGAGATTTATTACTCAAGTAAAAGTAAGGAGTAGTCACCCAAATATTTACTTGAGTAAAAGTAAAAAGTATGTTGTGAAAAAACTACTCAAGTACTGAGTAACTGATGAGTAGCATATACACACATACATATATATATATATATATATATATATATATATATATATATATATATATATATATATATATATATATATATATATATATATATATATATATATACATATATATATATATGCACATATATATACATATATATATATATATATACATATATACACATATATATATATATATATATATATATATATATATATATATATATATATACACACACACATATATATGTATACACACACATATATATATATATATATATATATATATATATACACACACATATATATATACATTGATATATACAGTATATAATTTATATTTGTTCATTTTGCCGTTTTTGTTTACATGTTAAAGGTGTTTTAATGAATATACATGCATGTTTAACACATATAGATTCCTTTCTTTCATGAAAACAAGAATATAAGTTGGTGTATTACCTGATTCTGATTACTTGCAATAATTGTAATCAGACAGTAGTGATGATAACGTCCACGTTTTCAAATGGAGGAGAAAAAAAGTTCCTCCTTCTGTCTAATACCACATGAAAGTGGTTGGTTTTTGGCTTCTTATTTGTCCAGCTTCCATATTTCTTTTTATACACTTTACAAGAAACACATTGGCGGCAAACTCCGTAGCTTGCTAGCTTGTTTGCGCAGGCTTTCGGAGACTCCTATTTTGAAAGCGCAGGCGCGATGGAGCGGCACTTTTATTGTGAAGACAGGAACTGTGCAGTCAGTCTTTAGGCTTTTGACGGAATGTACGGTTGAAATAAAAAAGGTTTTTTTTTTCCTTCACACTTTTGATTGATTGATTGGAACTTTTATTAGTAGATTGCACAGTACAGTACATATTCCATACAATTGACCACTAAATGGTAACACCCGAATACGTTTTTCAACTTGTTTAAGTCAGGTCATGTGACCCCTGGCTCTGTTTGATTGGTCCAACGTCACCAGTGACTGCATCTGATTGGTGGAACAGAGTGAACGTCACCAGTGACTGCATTTGGTAAAACGCAGGCACTATGAAGGTCTGTCTGACAGACCAAAACAAACAAAGCGTGCATTAACAGATCGATAAAAATTAGTAGCGAGTAGCGAGCTGAATGTAGATAAAAGTAGCGGAGTAAAAGTAGCGTTTCTTCTCTATAAATATACTCAAGTAAAAGTAAAAGTATGTTGCATTAAAACTACTCTTAGAAGTACAATTTATCCCAAAAGTTACTCAAGTAGATGTAACGGAGTAAATGTAGCGCGTTACTACCCACCTCTGCCGACAACACACCGACGAGGCATGATGTCTCCAAGGTACGGGAAACAGTCGAAAAAACGGAAAATAACAGAGCTGATTTGACTCGGTGTTTGAGAAAATGGCGGATTGCTTCCCGATGTGACGCCACGTTGTGACGTCATCGCTCCGGAATATTAGAAAGGCATTTAATTCGCCAAAATTCACCCATTTAGAGTTCGGAAATCGGTTAAAAAAATATATGGTCTTTTTTCTGCAACATCAAGGTATATATTGACGCTTACATACCGTATTTTCCGCACTATTAGCCGCACCTAAAAACCACAAATTTACTCAAAAGCTGACAGTGCGGCTTATAACCCGGTGCGCTTTATATATGGATTAATATTAAGATTCATTTTCATAAAGTTTCGGTCTCGCAACTACGGTAAACAGCCGCCATCTTTTTTCCCCGTAGAAGAGGAAGTGCTTCTTCTTCTACGCAAGCAACCGCCAAGGTAAGCACCCGCCCCCATAGAACAGGAAGCGCTTCTTCTTCTACTGTAAGCAACCACCCGCCCGCGTAGAAGAAGAAAAAGCGCGCGGATATTACCGTACGTTTCATTTCCTTTGTGTGTTTACATCTGTAAAGACCACAAAATGGCTCCTACTAAGCGACAGGTTTCCGGTTCATGAAAAGACGCAATCTCTCCATCCGCACACGGACTACTATTTCACAGCAACTGCCTAAAGACTTTCAAGAAAAGCTGGCTACTTTCCGTGCATATTGTAAAAACAAGATAGCTGAAAAAAAGATCCGGCCAGAGAACATTATCAACATGGACGAGGTTCCACTGACTTTTGATATTCCTGTGAACCGCACTGTGGATACAACGGGAGCACGTACGGTGAATATTCGCACCACAGGGAATGAGAAGTCATCCTTCACTGTGGTTCTAGCTTGCCATGCTAATGGCCAGAAACTTCCACCCATGGTGATATTCAAAAGGAAGACCTTGCCAAAAGAGACCTTTCTAGCCGGCGTCATCATAAAAGCTAACTCGAAAGGATGGATGGATGAAGAAAAGATGAGCGAGTGGTTAAGGTAAGTTTACGCGAAGAGGCCGGGTGGCTTTTTTCACGCAGCTCCGTCCATGTTGATATACGACTCCATGCGCGCCCACATCACGCTGGTTTTTAATATATTATTAAAGTTTGACTGACCTATCTGACTGTTTTTTTGACATTCCTTTAGCGCAGTTAGATGCGGCTTATAACACGGGGCGGCTTATAGGTGGACAAAGTTTTGAAATATGCCGTTCATTGAAGGCGCGGCTTATAACCCAGGGCGCCTTATGGTGCGGAAAATACGGTAGGTCTGGTGATAATGTTCCCCTTTAAACATTTTGGGTTTTTGTAATGCACAGATGGAAAAAAAGACAACCGACTTGTAGATGTTACATTTATTGTGCGATACAATCATGCGGCAGTCGTGTTGGTAGCCATAAAGGGCATAAAGGTGTGTTGCATCTTTTCCCTCAAAGAATGCTGGATCCCTGAGGCCCATTCGCTGTAGCTGTCGGTCACCGGCTGGACGTGGTCTTCATAGTAGGCGCCCACATAGTCCATCACCGCCTCCATCACACTCTGGACTTTAGCTTTGGCTGCACTGCGGGGTGGGCAAGTACACAACATGAGTAACAATGTACACAGAACCACAACTTCAATATTAAGAAAAAAACACACAGAACAGCTGCAATGATTAACAGAGCATGTGGGATGTGCTCGCTTGATATATACAATCTGCGGGTATGCAGTCGTGGTCAAAAGTTGACATACCCTTGTAAAGAACATAATGTCATGGCCGTCTTGAGTTTCCAGTTATTTCTACAACTCTTATTTTTTTGTGATAGAGTGATTGGAGCACATACTTGTTGGTCGCAAAAAAAACATTCATGAAGTTTGGATCTTTTATGAATTTATTATGGGTCGACTGAAAATGTGCTGGGTCAAAAGTATACATACAGGTAAAAGCCAGTAAATTAGAATATTTTGAAAAACTTGATTTATTTCAGTAATTGCATTCAAAAGGTGTAACTTGTACATTATATTTATTCATTGCACACAGACTGATGCATTCAAATGTTTATTTCATTTAATTTTGATGATTTGAAGTGGCAACAAATGAAAATCCAAAATTCCGTGTGTCACAAAATTAGAATATTACTTAAGGCTAATACAAAAAAGGGATTTTTAGAAATGTTGGCCAACTGAAAAGTATGAAAATGAAAAATATGAGCATGTACAATACTCAATACTTGGTTGGAGCTCCTTTTGCCTCAATTACTGCGTTAATGCGGCGTGGCATGGAGTCGATGAGTTTCTGGCACTGCTCAGGTGTTATGAGAGCCCAGGTTGCTCTGATAGTGGCCTTCAACTCTTCTGCGTTTTTGGGTCTGGCATTCTGCATCTTCCTTTTCACAATACCCCACAGATTTTCTATGGGGCTAAGGTCAGGGGAGTTGGCGGGCCAATTTAGAACAGAAATGCCATGGTCCGTAAACCAGGCACGGGTAGATTTTGCGCTGTGTGCAGGCGCCATGTCCTGTTGGAACTTGAAATCTCCATCTCCATAGAGCAGGTCAGCAGCAGGAAGCATGAAGTGCTCTAAAACTTGCTGGTAGACGGCTGCGTTGACCCTGGATCTCAGGAAACAGAGTGGACCGACACCAGCAGATGACATGGCACCCCAAACCATCACCCAACCATGCAAATTTTGCATTTCCTTTGGAAATCGAGGTCCCAGAGTCTGGAGGAAGACAGGAGAGGCACAGGATCCACGTTGCCTGAAGTCTAGTGTAAAGTTTCCACCATCAGTGATGGTTTGGGGTGCCATGTCATCTGCTGGTGTCGGTCCACTCTGTTTCCTGAGATCCAGGGTCAACGCAGCCGTCTACCAGCAAGTTTCAGAGCACTCCATGCTTCCTGCTGCTGACCTGCTCTATGGAGATGGAGATTTCAAGTTCCAACAGGACTTGGCGCCTGCACACAGCGCAAAATCTACCCGTGCCTGGTTTACGGACCATGGTATTTCTGTTCTAAATTGGCCCGCCAACTCCCCTGACCTTAGCCCCATAGAAAATCTGTGGGGTATTGTGAAAAGGAAGATGCAGAATGCCAGACCCAAAAACGCAGAAGAGTTGAAGGCCACTATCAGAGCAACCTGGGCTCTCATAACACCTGAGCAGTGCCAGAAACTCATCGACTCCATGCCATGCCGCATTAACGCAGTAATTGAGGCAAAAGGAGCTCCAACCAAGTATTGAGTATTGTACATGCTCATATTTTTCATTTTCATACTTTTCAGTTGGCCAACATTTCTAAAAATCCCTTTTTTGTATTAGCCTTAAGTAATATTCTAATTTTGTGACACACGGAATTTTGGATTTTCATTTGTTGCCACTTCAAATCATCAAAATTAAATGAAATAAACATTTGAATGCATCAGTCTGTGTGCAATGAATAAATATAATGTACAAGTTACACCTTTTGAATGCAATTACTGAAATAAATCAAGTTTTTCAAAATATTCTAATTTACTGGCTTTTACCTGTACAGCAATGTTAATATTTGCTTACATGTCCCTTGGCAAGTTTCACTGCAATAAGGCTCTTTTGGTAGCCATCCACAAGCTTCTGCTTGAATTTTTGACCACTTCTCTGGACAAAATTGATGCAGTTCAGCTAAATGTGTTGGTTTTCTGACATGGACTTGTTTCTTCGGCGTTGTCCACACGTTTAAGTCAGGACTTTGGAAAGGCCATTCTAAAACCTTCATTCCAGCTTGATTTAGCCATTCCTTTACCACTTTTGACGTCATTGTCCTGTTGGAACACCCAACTGCGCCCAAGACCCAACCTCCAGGCTGATGATTTTAGCTTGTCCTGAAGACTTTGGAGGTAATCCTCCTTTTTCATTGTCCTCTGTAAAGCACCAGTTCCATTGGCAGCAAAACAGGCCCAGAGCATAATACTACCACCACCATGCTTGACGGTAGGTCTTGGGATTAAAGGCCTCACCTTTTATCCTCCAAACATATTGTGGCCAAGCAGCTCCATTTTTGTTTCATCTGACATCACATGGACAAAGATAAGACCTTCTGGTGTTCTTCGTGTGGTTTTCGTCCTGGTCGTGGAACTGTGGACCAGCTCTATACTCTCGGCAGGGTCCTTGAGGGTGCATGGGAGTTTGCCCAACCAGTCTACATGTGTTTTGTGGACTTGGAGAAGGCATTCGACCGTGTCTCTCGGGAAGTCCTGTGGGGAGTGCTCAGAGAGTACGGGGTATCGGACTGTCTGATTGTGGCGGTCCGCTCCCTGTATGATCAGTGCCAGAGCTTGGTCCGCATTGCCGGTAGTAAGTCGGACACGTTTCCAGTGAGGGTTGGACTCCGCCAAGGCTGCCCTTTGTCACCGATTCTGTTCATAACTTTTATGGACAGAATATCTAGGCGCAGTCAAGGCGTTGAGGGGATCTGGTTTGGTGGCTGCAGGATTAGGTCTCTGCTTTTTGCAGATGATGTGGTCCTGATGGCTTCATCTGGCCAGGATCTTCAGCTCTCACTGGATCGGTTCGCAGCTGAGTGTGAAGCGACTGGGATGAGAATCAGCGCCTCCAAGTCCGAGTCCATGGTTCTCGCCCGGAAAAGGGTGGAGTGCCATCTCCGGGTTGGGGAGGAGATCTTGCCCCAAGTGGAGGAGTTCAAGTACCTCGGAGTCTTGTTCACGAGTGAGGGAAGAGTGGATCGTGAGATCGACAGGCGGATCGGTGCGGCGTCTTCAGTAATGCGGACGCTGTATCGATCCGTTGTGGTGAAGAAGGAGCTGAGCCGGAAGGCAAAGCTCTCAATTTACCGGTCGATCTACATTCCCATCCTCACCTATGGTCATGAGCTTTGGGTTATGACCGAAAGGACAAGATCACGGGTACAAGCGGCCGAAATGAGTTTCCTCCGCCGGGTGGCGAGGCTCTCCCTTAGAGATAGGGTGAGAAGCTCTGCGATCCGGGAGGAGCTCAAAGTAAAGCCGCTGCTCCTCCACATCGAGAGGAGCCAGATGAGGTGGTTCGGGCATCTGGTCAGGATGCCACCCGAACGCCTCCCTAGGGAGGTGTTTAGGGCACGTCCGACCGGTAGGATCCCGCGGGGAAGACCCAGGACACGTTGGGAAGACTATGTCTCCCGGCTGGCCTGGGAACGCCTCGGGGTCCCCCGGGAGGAGCTGGATGAAGTGGCTGGGGAGAGGGAAGTCTGGGCTTCCCTGCTTAGGCTGCTGCCCCCGCGACCTGACCTCGGATAAGCGGAAGAAGATGGATGGATGGAAGACCTTCTGGAGGAAAGTTATGTGGTCAGATGAAGCAAAAATGGAGCTGTTTGGCCACAATACCCAGCAATATGTTTGGAGGAGGGGCAGCACGGTGACAGAGGGGTTAGTGCGTCTGCCTCACAATACGAAGGTCCTAAGTAGTCGTGAGTTCAATCCCGGCCTCGGGATCTTTCTGTGTGGAGTTTGCATGTCCGCCCCGTGACTGCGTGGGTTCCCTCCGGGTACTCCGGCTTCCTCCCACCTCCAAAGACATGCACCTGGGGATAGGTTGATTGGCAACACTAAATTGGCCCTAGTGTGTGATTGTGATTATGAATGTTGTCTGTCTATATGTGTTGGCCCTGCGATGATGTGGCGACTTGTCCAGGGTGTACACCGCCTTCCGCCCGATTGTAGCTAAAATAGGCTCCAGCGCCCCCAACGACCCCAAAGGGAATAAGCGGTAGAAAATTGATGGATGGATGGATGTTTGGAGGAGAAAATGTGAGGCCTTTAAACCCTGGAACACCATGCCTACCGTCAAGCATGGTGGTGGTAGTATTATGCTCTGGGCCTGTTTTGCTGCCTATGGAACTGGTGTTCTTGGGATTAAAGCCCCCACTTTTTCTCCTCCAAACATACTGTATTTTCCGCACTATTAGCCACACCTAAAAACCACAAATTTACTCAAAAGCTGACAGTGCGGCTTATAACCCGGTGCGCTTTATATATGGATTAATATTAAGATTCATTTTCATAAAGTTTCGGTCTCGCAACTACGGTAAACAGCCGCCATCTTTTTTCCCCGTAGAAGAGGAAGTGCTTCTTCTTCTACGCAAGCAACCGCCAAGGTAAGCACCCGCCCCCATAGAACAGGAAGCGCTTCTTCTTCTACTGTAAGCAACCACCCGCCCGCGTAGAAGAAGAAGAAGCGCGCGGATATTACGTTTCATTTCCTTTGTGTGTTTACATCTGTAAAGACCACAAAATGGCTCCTACTAAGCGACAGGGATCCGGTTCATGAAAAGACGCAATCTCTCCATCCGCACACGGACTACTATTTCACAGCAACTGCCTAAAGACTTTCAAGAAAAGCTGGCTACTTTCCGTGCATTTTGTAAAAACAAGATAGCTGAAAAAAAGATCCGGCCAGAGAACATTATCAACATGGACGAGGTTCCACTGACTTATGATATTCCTGTGAACCGCACTGTGGATACAACGGGAGCACGTACGGTGAATATTCGCACCACAGGGAATGAGAAGTCATCCTTCACTGTGGTTCTAGCTTGCCATGCTAATGGCCAGAAACTTCCACCCATGGTGATATTCAAAAGGAAGACCTTGCCAAAAGAGACCTTTCCAGCCGGCGTCATCATAAAAGCTAACTCGAAGGGATGGATGGATGAAGAAAAGATGAGCGAGTGGTTAAGGTAAGTTTACGCGAAGAGGCCGGGTGGCTTTTTTCACGCAGCTCCGTCCATGTTGATATACGACTCCATGCGCGCCCACATCACGCTGGTTTTTAATATATTATTAAAGTTTGACTGACCTATCTGACTGTTTTTTTGACATTCCTTTAGCGCAGTTAGATGCGGCTTATAACACGGGGCGGCTTATAGGTGGACAAAGTTTTGAAATATGCCGTTCATTGAAGGCGCGGCTTATAACCCAGGGCGCCTTATGGTGCGGAAAATACGGTATTGCTGGGTATTGTGGCCAAACAGCTCAATTTATGTTTCATCTGACATCACATGGACAAAGATAAGACCTTCTGGAGGAAAGTTCTGTGGTCAGATGAAACAAAAATTGAGCTGTTTGGCCATAATACCCAGCAATATGTTTGGAGGAGAAAAGTTGAGGCCTTTAATCCCAGGAACACCACCCTACCGTCAAGCATGGTGGTGGTAGTATTATGCTCTGGGTCTATTTTACTGCCAATGGAACTTTTGCTTTACACAGAGTAAATAGGACAATGAAAAAGGAGGATTACCTCCAAATTCTTCAGGACAACCTAAATAGGTTGTGTTTTGGTTGCAGTTAGGTGTTCCAACAGGACAATGACCCAAAAAAAACACGTTAAAGGAATGGTTAGATCAGGCTAGAATTGAAGTTTTAGAATGGCCTTTCCAAAGTCCTGACTTAAATGTGTGGACAATGCTGAAGAAACAAGTCCATGTCAGAAAACCAACAACTTTAGCTGAACTGCACCAATTTTGTCAAGAGGAGTGGTCAAAAATTCAACCAGAAGCTTATGGATGGCTACCAAAAGTGTCTTATTGCAGAGAAACTTGCCAAGGGACATGTAAGCAAATATTAACATTGCTGTATGTATACTTTTGACCCTCACATTTTCAGTAGACCCATAATAAATTCATAAAAGAACCAAACTTCATGAATGTTTTTTTGTGACCAACAAGTATGTGCTCCAATCACTCTATCACAAAAAAACAAGAGTTGTAGAAATGATTGGAAACTCAAGACAGCCATGACATTATGTTCTTTACACGGGTATGTCAACTTTTGACCACCACTGTAATTAGAGGAAATACCGAGCTGTTTCCTTCAGGCCGTGCAGGATTCCTGCAGAGTCCGGTTGGCCTGGGACTGGTGTCTGAGCCCAAAGCGGGCCACATGCTGATGATAAAGGGCAAGTTTGATAGTTGGCGAGAAAATAAGCGTGTTAAAAATAAAATAGAAAAACATACCTTGAATCAGTAGAATGAGAGTGATGACATGTAAGCACATCTAGCAAAAGACAAAAAAAAGGCCAACATTTCATTTGTATTTTTCACTTCATTATTTTTGAATGCACATTCACATAAAGTAGTGACAAGGAGTAACGATGTGATACCTTTTTTGTTTTTGTTTGTTTTCTCTCAGCTGCTTCGGCCAACGCAAGTTGAATGAAATGAGTGTTAGTGATCCATTTTATTTGTATAAGCCAACGGGTTGTACATTGATCACCATCGCATGACTTTTCTGTTTGTTTCTATTTGCTGGGGGTGTTTTTACCCTTTCGTTTGCCTAACTCTGTACACGTAGGTGCAAGTTTTTGAATATTTGAGTAGTTTTTACTTTTTTTTTTTATACAGTGCACTTCAAATTTTCCATATTTTGTGTTACAGCCTTATTCCGAAATTTTATTATTTCATTTTTGTCCTCAAAATTCTACACACACCACTCCATATTGATGATGTGAAACGTGTTTTTTATTTATTTTTTTTATTTTACAAATGTATTAAAAATGTAAAACTAAAAAAAAAAATGTACATTAGTATTCACAGCCTTTGCTCAATACTTTGTTGATGCATGACAGGTTCAAACACTGATGACATCTATTAAACAAGACAAGAAGCAAGGAATTAAACAGACAGAATTCAAATGTAGCTCAATTGAGGAGAAACGTCTGGACCAGACCTGGGCAAATTAAGGTCCGGGGGCCACATGCGGCCCCGTTAAGCTTTTCAATCTGGCCCGCCGGACATTCCCAAATATTTTTTTTTAGATCTTTAAGATGGAAAGTGTAGCTGCCATTATGATGTGCAGTCATGTTTTCTAATGACCGTAAGTCTTGAACTATACAGAGTATTTCAATGGCTGGAATCTGCGCTTTAGGATGATAAACTAGTCACTATGGTCATATAATTAGATACTATGGTCATCTAATTAGTTACTATGGTCATCTAATTAGTTACTATGGTCATCTACGTCACAGCAGCTCAGACGAGGCACCAAGCAGTGTGGGTGGGAAGCGTTTCCACAGACGCGGAAGGAGATTTTCACAACAAAGTTCTAAAGCTTAGTGATATATGACATATATCAGACTGTAGGTGGGTTTAATTTGTACCCTTCGCGTTCATATTTCACTGTTTGTTGCATTTTTGTCACGTTTCACTCGATTGTAAAACATGTCGATCGAAAGGGGGTGTGACGTTCGTATTTTCTCAATATTCAGTGTTTTATCTTTCATAGAAAAAAATATAATTCTATTTTCTCAATATTCAGTGTTTTATCGTTCATAGAAAAAAATACAATTCCATTACGTATTTTTAAGACGGTCTGTCATAACGTTTTTAACCATTCAATCAGACATTATTGCTATTCCTAAAAATAGATATACCGGCCCCCAGACACATTTTTCTCTCTGAATGTGGCCCCCGAGTCAAAATAATTGACCAGGCCTGGTCTGGACTGTGCTCTTTGTACAGTACACGCTCTGACGAAAGATTGTACGCCTCCTCTTTTAATTGGACTTTCCCTGATTACATGGCAACAGCTGTTTCTAAGGGAGGGGGGTCATAAAGAGCCACCGCCTTTGATTAAAAAAAGTTCAAAGAAAAGGTTGTAAAACAGTTCAAAGAAGGTCAGGCCCTGCCTCCTCTCCGCTTTGGAGATCTCAGGTAAAGACAAAATCTTCCTGTGGATTACAATACATCAAAGAAACCGACACCCTCATGTCGCTTCCCATCCTACACAGTGGAGTTTTACAAGCCTTTTGCTTGGTAGGATCAAAGACAGCTTTTGTCCTCTCGCAGGACCAGCTGAACTCAATGCAACACAAAGTTTTGTGATAACTTAGATACAATTATTCTGACAATGCACCTTTGGCAGCCTCAAATATTTTGAATACAATGTTACAAACTTGGCACACCTATTTTTGGGCAGTTTTGTCCATTCCTCTAACAGACAGAATACAATTTAGCTCAATTGAGGAGAAACGTCTGGACTGTACTCTTTGTACAGTACACGCTCTGACGAAAGATTGTACGCCTCCTCTTTTAATTGGACTTTCCCTGATTACATGGCAACAGCTGCTTCTAAGGGAGGGGGGGTCATAAACAGCCACCGCCTTTGATTAAAAAAAGTTCAAAGAAAAGGTTGTAAAACAGTTCAAAGAAGGTCAGGCCCTGCCTCCTCTCCGCTTCGGAGATCTCGGGTAAAGACAAAATCTTCCTGTGGATTACAATACATCAAAGAAACCGACACCCTCATGTCGCTCCCCGTCCTACACAGTGGAGTTTTACAAGCCTTTTGCTTGGTAGGATCAAAGACAGCTTTTGTCCTCTCGCAGGGCCAGCTGAACTCAACGCAACACAAAGTTTTGTGATAACTTAGATACAATTATTCTGACAATGCACCTTTGGCAGCCTCAAATATTTTGAATACAATGTTACAAACTTGGCACACCTATTTTTGGGCAGTTTTGTCCATTCCTCTAACAGACAGAATACAATTTAGCTCAATTGAGGAGAAACGTCTGGACTGTACTCTTTGTACAGTACACGCTCTGACGAAAGATTGTACGCCTCCTCTTTTAATTGGACTTTCCCTGATTACATGGCAACAGCTGTTTCTAAGGGAGGGGGGGTCATAAACAGCCATCGCCTTTGATTAAAAAAAGTTCAAAGAAAAGGTTGTAAAACATTTCAAAGAAGGTCAGGCCCTGCCTACTCTCCGCTTTGGAGATCTCGGGTAAAGACAAAATCTTCCTGTGGATTACAATACATCAAAGAAACCGACACCCTCATGTCGCTCCCCATCCTATACAGTGTAGTTTTACAAGCCTTTTGCTTGGTAGGATCAAAGACAGCTTTTGTCCTCTCGCAGGGCGAGCTGAACTCAATGCAACACAAAGTTTTGCGATAACTTAGATACAATTATTCTGACAATGCACCTTTGGCCGCCTCAAATATTTTGAATACAATGTTACAAACTTGGCACACCTATTTTTGGGCAGTTTTGTCCATTCCTCTAACAGACAGAATACAATTTAGCTCAATTGAGGAGAAACGTCTGGACTGTACTCTTTGCACAGTACACGCTCTGACGAAAGATTGTACGCCTCCTCTTTTAATTGGACTTTCCCTGATTACATGGCAACAGCTGTTTCTAAGGGAGGGGGGTCATAAACAGCCATCGCCTTTGATTAAAAACAGTTCAAAGAAAAGGTTGTAAAACAGTTCAAAGAAGGTCAGGCCCTGCCTCCTCTCCGCTTTGTAGATCTCGGGTAAAGACAAAATCTTCCTGTGGATTACAATACATCAAAGAAACCGACACCTTCATGTCGCTCCCCGTCCTACACAGTGGAGTTTTACAAGCCTATTGCTTGGTAGGATCAAAGACAGCTTTCGTCCTCTCGCAGGGCGAGCTGAACTCAATGCAACACAAAGTTTTGCGATAACTTAGATACAATTATTCTGACAATGCACCTTTGGCAGCCTCAAATATTTTGAATACAATGTTACAAACTTGGCACACCTATTTTTGGGCAGTTTTGTCCATTCCTCTAACAGACAGAATACAATTTAGCTCAATTGAGGAGAAACGTCTGGACTGTACTCTTTGTACAGTACACGCTCTGACGAAAGATTGTACGCCTCCTCTTTTAATTGGACTTTCCCTGATTACATGGCAACAGCTGCTTCTAAGGGAGGGGGGTCATAAACAGCCATCGCCTTCGATTAAAAAAAGTTCAAAGAAAAGGTTGTAAAACAGTTCAAAGAAGGTCAGGCCCTGCCTCCTCTCCGCTTTGTAGATCTCGGGTAAAGACAAAATATTCCTGTGGATTACAATACATCAAAGAAACCGACACCCTCATGTCGCTTCCCGTCCTACACAGTGGAGTTTTACAAGCCTTTTGCTTGGTAGGATCAAAGACAGCGTTTGTCCTCTCGCAGGGCGAGCTGAACTCAATGCAACACAAAGTTTTGCGATAACTTAGATACAATTATTCTGACAATGCACCTTTGGCAGCCTCAAATATTTTGAATACAATGTTACAAATTTGGCACACCTATTTTTGGGCAGTTTTGTCCATTCCTCTAACAGACAGAATACAATTTAGCTCAATTGAGGAGAAACGTCTGGACTGTACTCTTTGTACAGTACACGCTCTGACGAAAGATTGTACGCCTCCTCTTTTAATTGGACTTTCCCTGATTACATGGCAACAGCTGTTTCTAAGGGAGGGGGGGTCATAAACAGCCATCGCCTATTTTTGGGCAGTTTTGTCCATTCCTCTTTTTCACCACCTCTTAGGCTCCATTAGATTGGATGGGAAGGTTTTCATTCAGGATGTCTCGATAGCAATATTTCAGTACCGGTACCAAAATGTTTTTCGATACTTTTTGGTACTTTTCTAAATAAGGGGGGGGGGCACAAAAATGGCATTACTGGCTTTATTTTAACCAAAATTCTGACTGTACATTAAACATATGTTTCTTCTTGCAATCGAAGAACAATTTAGTCCTTGAATAAAATTGTGTACCGTATTTTTCAGAGTATAAGTCGCTCCGGAGTATAAGTCGCACCGGCCGAAAATGCATAATAAAGAAGGGAAAAAAACATATATAAGTCGCATTTTTTGGGGAAATTTATTTGATAAAACCCAACACCAAGAATAGACATTTGAAAGGCAATTTAAAATAAATCAAGAATAGTGAACGACAGGCTGAATAAGTGTACGTTATATGAGGCATAAATAACCAACTGGTATGTTAACGTAACATATTATGGTAAGAGTCATTCAAATAACTATAACATATAGAACATGCTATACGTTTACCAAACAATCTCTCACTCCTAATCACTAAATCCCATGAAATCTTATACGTTTAGTCCAGGGGTCGGCAACCCGCGGTTCTAGAGCCGCATGCGGCTCTTTAGCGCCGCCCTAGTGGCTCTCTGGAGCTTTTTCAGAAATGTATGAAAAATGGAAAAAGATGAGGGAAAAACTATTTTTTTGTTTTAATATGGTTTCTGTAGGAGGACAAACATGACACAAACCTCCCTAATTCTTACAAAGCACACTGTTTATATTAAACATGCTTCACTGATTCGAGTATTTGGCGAGCGCCGTTTTGTCCTACTAATTTTGGCGGTCCTTGAACTCACCGTAGTTTGTTTACATGCATAACTTTCTCCGACTTTCTAGGACGTGTTTTATGCCACTTCTTTTTCTGTCTCATTTTGTCCACCAAACATTTAAGGTAGTGCATGAAAGGTGAGTTTTGTTGATGTTATTGACTTGTGTGGAGTGCTAATCAGACATATTTGGTCACTGCATGACTGCAAGCTAATTGATGCTAACATGCTATTTAGGCTAGCTATATGTACATATTGCATCATAATGCCTCATTTGTAGCTATATTTGAGCTCATTTATTTTCCTTTAAGTCCTCTTAATTCAATTTATATCTCATGACACACTATCTGTATGTAATATGGCTTTTAATTTTTTGCGGCTCCAGACAGATTTTTTTTTGTATTTTTGGTCCAATTTGGCTCTTTCAACATTTTGGGTTGCCGACCCCTGGTCTAGTCTCTTACGTGAATGAGCTAAATAATATGATTTGATATTTTACGGTAATGTGTTAATAATTTCACACATAAGTCGCTCCTGAGTATAAGTCGCACCCCCGGCTAAACTATGAAAAAAAACCTGCGATTTATAGTCCGAAAAATATGGTAGTTTAAATATTGCGTTAAAGTTGTTCAACTGTCAATATCACTCTCCATTAATGTACCGTATTTTCCGCACCATAAGCCGCCCTGGGTTATAAGCCGCGCCTTCAATGAACGGCATATTTCAAAACTTTGTCCACCTATAAGCCGCCCCGTGTTATAAGCTGCATCTAACTGCGCTAAAGGAATGTCAAAAAAACAGTCGGATAGGTCAGTCAAACTTTAATAATATATTAAAAACCAGCGTGATGTGGGCGCGCATGGAGTCGTATATCAACATGGACGGAACTGCGTGAAAAAAGCCACCCGGCCTCTTCGCGTAAACTTACCTTAACCACTCGCTCATCTTTTCTTCATCCATCCATCCCTTCGAGTTAGCTTTTATGATGACGCCGGCTGGAAAGGTCTCTTTTGGCAAGGTCTTCCTTTTGAATATCACCATGGGTGGAAGTTTCTGGCCATTAGCATGGCAAGCTAGAAACACAGTGAAGGATCACTTCTCATTCCCTGTGGTGCGAATATTCACCGTACGTGCTCCCGTTGTATCCACAGTGCGGTTCACAGGAATATCAAAAGTCAGTGGAACCTCGTCCATGTTGATAATGTTCTCTGGCCGGATCTTTTTTTCAGCTATCTTGTTTTTACAATATGCACGGAAAGTAGCCAGCTTTTCTTGAAAGTCTTTAGGCAGTTGCTGTGAAATAGTAGTCCGTGTGTGGATGGAGAGATTGCGTCTTTTCATGAACCGGAAACCTGTCGCTTAGTAGGAGCCATTTTGTGGTCTTTACAGATGTAAACACACAAAGGAAATGAAACGTACGGTAATATCCGCGCTTTTTCTTCTTCTACGCGGGCGGGTGGTTGCTTACAGTAGAAGAAGAAGCGCTTCCTGTTCTATGGGGGCGGGTGCTTACCTTGGCGGTTGCTTGCGTAGAAGAAGAAGCACTTCCTCTTCTACGGGGAAAAAAGATGGCGGCTGTTTACCGTAGTTGCGAGACCGAAACTTTATGAAAATGAATCTTAATATTAATCCATATATAAAGCGCACCGGGTTATAAGCCGCACTGTCAGCTTTTGAGTAAATTTGTGGTTTTTAGGTGCGGCTAATAGTGCGGGAAATACGGTATTGAAAAATGCACAGTTAATACAGGGGATCGGTAATGGTATCGGCCGATCTCACTCAAGAATGATTGGAATTGGCGGCATAAAACCTTGCATAAAACTAAGAAAACCTCGCAAATAAAATGTAACTGTTCTTCATGTCCTGGAATCAGATTGTTTGAGGGGGGGGGGGGAACCAAAGTGAACTTTTATCGCAATGATAAGAGAAAAGTTGCTGCTATCTCAGCCTATTTGGCAGACGCTGATGTGTTTGCGGACCAGTCAAAGTCTGTGATCGAGCAGGACAAGATAGGACATTTTAAAGAACGCACAGCGTCCGTGTGATAAACAGGTTCAGCCCAGCCAGGCAATCCTGTGGGCAGAGTCCACGCTCAGGCGAAAGAAACAAAAAAATCAATTTGATCTCGTCAAACAATCCTCATCCCACAGCTGTATCAACACACACGGGGGGAAGGAATTGTTTGTTTGATTAAAGGGATCGTGCTTAAGCGCGAGTTGCGTGTGGGACATCTTTCTTGTCGCGTATTAACTGTGCAAGGAGGTTATGACTTGATTGCACTTAGTTTTGTTAACAGGATTACACAAACACTACTCAAGTAAAAGTGGTGGGACAAAGACTAACCTGTTAAATTTTGATGCAGATCTGTATAAAGGTGAAGCAAATGCAGGATTTTGTTAATGTTGCCATTAGGGCTGCAGCTAACGATTATTTTTCTATCGATTAATCTATAGATAATTTTTTCGATTAATCGGTTAATATATAGATTATTTTTTTCGATTAATCTATAGATTATTTTTCCTTTTACCGATTATTTTTTTTATTTAAAATGAAGAGGAAAAAATAAATGTAGGCCAGTTTTTTTCAAAAGGCATGGCTTTTATTTACAAAAAAAAAAAGTATGGCCACTCAGTCAACATTGACAACAACATGACAAAATATTCTGTAACAATGTAAACATTTAAAACTTTTAACATTTAACAAAATTAAAAGTAGCTTATTTGCTTTTTAATGTGCAAATATAAAAGTAAACATCCAGTGCAAATCTTAATATTCTGGAATAGTATAAGCATTTAAAAAGTAAAAGTATTGCTTATTTTTGCTTTAAAATGTGCAAAAATAAAGATAAACATCCAATACAAAAAAGTGCAAAACGGAAATATTCTGTAACAAGTGTAAACATTTCAGCAAAAGTAAAAGTATTGCTTATTTGCTAAAATGTGCAAAAATAAAGCTAAACATCCAATACAAAAAAGTGTACAGTGTAAACATTTCAACAAAAGTAAAAGTATTGCTTATTTTGCTTAATAACACAACAATGATAGTATGATTAAAGTGAAAGTGAAAGTTAATTGTTGGTTTGTACATAGTATATGTAACTGTTAATGTTGTAAAAGGTATTTGCACAACTAATTAACGTTAGCGTTTGTGACACGTCTTGTGCCGTGGGGTTCTTTCAGGACCGACAGACTGAACGCCAGACGGCTTTGCCAGGTTTACAATCTTTTAATTTTACACAAAGTCTTTTCTCTTCCAACTCTTTTCTCTTTCTTTCCTCGCTTTTCAGCTCCTCTTCCTCGCTCGCTCGTCGTCCCGTCTCTTGCGGCGTCGCTCCCGGCGCGCCCCGCCTCGCCGCTCGCTCGCCGCCGCCGCCTCTCCACAGCGTTAAAGAGGAGCGCGTCTTTGTAAACACTGAACAGGCACGCCAAACGCGCCTCTCAGAGCGAAACGGTGCTTTAGTTTATGAATTTACAACGCAGATACAAATGACACATTCATGTTTTTGTGTAATAATGACAACGTATACGCACGCGGACGATTGACTAGTTGATGGTGATGGCAAGAACGCTGTCGGGGGTTTTCTTTTCAAATGTTGTTTCATAGCCGTTGTGCTGCTATGATAGGCCATTTCCGCTCGACACAGTGTGCATACAACAACATTATTAGGCCGTTTATTGAAATACTCCGACACTTTTGACGACTTTTGGCGTGCTTTTTTCCCCTCGCTCGCATCGTCTGCTTTGCGCTCCGCCATGACAGTAGTGTGACGTAAATATGCGACGCGCCGACGCACAAAAACGGCGTCGACGTATTTATGTAACCGATGACGTCGACTACGTCGACGCGTCGTTTCAGCCTTAGTTGCCATCATGTCTAAAGTTTTCCCCTTAGGGCCGCATATACAAACCCCGTTTCCACATAAGTTGGGAAATTGTTAGATGTAAATATAAACGGAATACAATGATTTGCAAATCATTTTCAACCCATATTCAATTGAATGCACTACAAAGACAACATATTTGATGTTCAAACTCATAAACTTTATTTATTTTTTGCAAATAGTAATTAACTTAGAATTTCATGGCTGCAACACGTGTCAAAGTAGTCGGGGAAAAGGGCATGTTCACCACTGTGTTACATGGCCTTTCCTTTTAACAACACTCAGTAAAGTTTCTGAGACTCCTATTTTGTTAGCGCAACTGTGCAACTGTGCAACTGTGCAGTCGGTCTTTGGAGTTTTGACGACAAGTACGGCGCCAGAGTCTGTTGAAATAAAGTGTTTCTCGCCTTCCAGTCGGTAATTTTAATGAGCTGGCAGCAGCCAGCGTCATCTCAGAAGACCCTCGGGTGCCGTGAATGTCAATCAAGTGACGAAAGTGACGTCATAGTGAAGATTTATGATCGCTCATTTTTAGGACTATTTTTTTAATGCCTGGCTGGTGATCGACTGACACACCCTCCGAGATCGACCGGTAGCTCGCGATCGACGTAATGAGCACCCCTGGTTTAGTAGTAGTAGTTAAAAAATGAAGTTCTTTATTGACTGAAGTACAGAATGAATAGTTTCAGCTTTTCTTTACTGAACAATTTTGGCACAGTTTTTTGTTTATGTATTTTACAGGTAAAAGGCCAAGTATTCCAGACCGGAAGATATTTTTCAAGCTTCGGCGTCTCCTTGGCACTACTGCTAGCCATGACTCCCTCTGTTGTGTTTTACAGAGTAGCTGCGTAGCTTTATCGAGAGGCAGTAACACTTCCTGATTAGAAATGCGCGAGTACAAACCGTTGCTTCAAAGCAGAACTAAGTAACTTTTCAACCTTTATAAAATATTTTCATAACTTTTGGGATGATACATCGACTTACAACTAGTTGAAAGACACCTCTGTCATGGCCTGAAGACGGAAGTTAATGCCTCTGTGCCGCCAGAAAACTAAAAGGAAGAAGAAGAACGCCAATGTGCAATTACTGCTATCATGGCAGAAACCACAGAACAACCAAAGAAACGAAAAGTTTTTTCTGAGGAGGCAAAAAAGAGAAAAGGGAGGCGACTGGGTAAAAGAGCAGTCAGGATCAACATTGGCCCGACTGTCACTCGCTGGCGTGAGCTCAAAGACGGGGGATTTCAGTCCGATACTGCCTTAGCTCTGTTCCTGCTAAACTAGTGAGTGACTTTCGATGCTCAAATCAAAATGCTAACGTTAGCTATCAGAAATTCGCGTGGTAACAATAAATAACCACCAGATTGTTAGTTTGCAGTTCCACACTAACACGACCAGCCAGGCAAAACAAACTCAAAAATAATGCGATGACTACAAACCGCAAATATAAAGTTTGAGTAAAACATGTAGGTTCCTACCGTGGTAAGATCAGTCATACTGAATCGTTGCGGTATTATTGTGTCAGTTTGACGCTATATGCCAGGCCTGGGCAATTATTTTGACTAATTTTTAGGAGCACTAATACAAAAACTCACAATAATGTCTGATTGAATAATAATAATAATAATAGATTTTATTTGTAAAAAAAAAAGCACTTTACATTGAGCAAACAACGTCAAAGTGCTACAGTGTATTAAAAAAAATAAAAAGATAATAAAATAAATAAATACAAATAAAAACTAGAACAGCCTAATAGCCAGAACAAGCACGCATAAATCTAAAAAAAAAAAGCTTTTTAAAAAAGAAGGGGTTTTAAGCCTTTTTTATAACCATCCACAGTCTGTGGTGCCCTCAGGTGGTCAGGGTGAGCATTCCACAGACTGGGAGCGGCGGAGCAGAAAGCCCGGTCTGATTGAATATAGCTATAATTTATGTATATACAAGTTCATTAAGTTTGTACATTGAGTGAACAGGTAGTTCTAGCTCAGAGTAATTTATGATTTAAAGAAAAGGGGTTGGATTAAATAAGTGTAAACTTCTTCTCACTCCTTTTCAAATATGTAAAAAAAAAAAAGAAAAAGAAAGTCCAATGCTCATTTGTTTTTGTTTTTTCTTTTCCATTGTTTTCATTTTGTTATAATGTCTGTTAAGGCTATAGCACTGTATTGGATCAGGTTTGCTCTTGTTTTTATGCATATTTGAAATAAAAATATATCAATCAAAAAAAAATTACAAAAATGCTAAAAGCGTTATGACAGACCGCCTGAAAAAAACGGAATGTAATTTTACATTTTTCTACTGAATGGGACACCCAGAATGTACATAAAGAATGTGGGATTTACAATATTAATTATGAAGGATAAAACACTGAATATTGACAACATATAAACGCCACACCCCCTCTCCATCGACATATTTTACAATCAAGCGAAATACGAACGCGAAGGGTAAAAAATAATCCCCACCTACATCTGATATGTCTGATACATCACTAAGCTTTAGAGCTTTGTTGTAAGAATGTCCTTCCGCGTCTGTCCCTGACACCCGCATTTTTAGGCTCGCTCTGGAAACACTCTGTGGAAACGCTCCCCACCCACGCTGCTTGGTGCCTCGTCTGAGCTGCTGTGACTTAGATTACCATAGTAACTAATTAGATTACCATAGTAACCATACTTGCCAACCTTGAGACCTCCGATTTCAGAGGGGAAGAGTATATTTACAGCTAGAATTCACCAAGTCAAGTATTTCATATACAGGTAAAAGCCAGTAAATTAGAATATTTTGAAAAACTTGATTTATTTCAGTAATTGCATTCAAAAGGTGTAACTTGTACATTATATTTATTCATTGCACACAGACTGATGCATTCAAATGTTTATTTCATTTAATTTTGATGATTTGAAGTGGCAACAAATGAAAATCCAAATATCCGTGTGTCACAAAATTAGAATATTACTTAAGGCTAATACAAAAAAGGGATTTTTAGAAATGTTGGCCAACTGAAAAGTATGAAAATGAAAAATATGAGCATGTACAATACTCAATACTTGGTTGGAGCTCCTTTTGCCTCAATTACTGCGTTAATGCGGCGTGGCATGGAGTCGATGAGTTTCTGGCACTGCTCAGGTGTTATGAGAGCCCAGGTTGCTCTGATAGTGGCCTTCAACTCTTCTGCGTTTTTGGGTCTGGCATTCTGCATCTTCCTTTTCACAATACCCCACAGATTTTCTATGGGGCTAAGGTCAGGGGAGTTGGCGGGCCAATTTAGAACAGAAATACCATGGTCCGTAAACCAGGCACGGGTAGATTTTGCGCTGTGTGCAGGCGCCAAGTCCTGTTGGAACTTGAAATCTCCATCTCCATAGAGCAGGTCAGCAGCAGGAAGCATGAAGTGCTCTAAAACTTGCTGGTAGACGGCTGCGTTGACCCTGGATCTCAGGAAACAGAGTGGACCGACACCAGCAGATGACATGGCACCCCAAACCATCACCCAACCATGCAAATTTTGCATTTCCTTTGAAAATCGAGGTCCCAGAGTCTGGAGGAAGACAGGAGAGGCACAGGATCCACGTTGCCTGAAGTCTAGTGTAAAGTTTCCACCATCAGTGATGGTTTGGGGTGCCATGTCATCTGCTGGTGTCGGTCCACTCTGTTTCCTGAGATCCAGGGTCAACGCAGCCGTCTACCAGCAAGTTTTAGAGCACTTCATGCTTCCTGTTGCTGACCTGCTCTATGGAGATGGAGATTTCAAGTTCCAACAGGACTTGGCGCCTGCACACAGCGCAAAATCTACCCGTGCCTGGTTTACGGACCATGGTATTTCTGTTCTAAATTGGCCCGCCAACTCCCCTGACCTTAGCCCCATAGAAAATCTGTGGGGTATTGTGAAAAGGAAGATGCAGAATGCCAGACCCAAAAACGCAGAAGAGTTGAAGGCCACTATCAGAGCAACCTGGGCTCTCATAACACCTGAGCAGTGCCAGAAACTCATCGACTCCATGCCACGCCGCATTAACGCAGTAATTGAGGCAAAAGGAGCTCCAACCAAGTATTGAGTATTGTACATGCTCATATTTTTCATTTTCATACTTTTCAGTTGGCCAACATTTCTAAAAATCCCTTTTTTGTATTAGCCTTAAGTAATATTCTAATTTTGTGACACACGGAATTTTGGATTTTCATTTGTTGCCACTTCAAATCATCAAAATTAAATGAAATAAACATTTGAATGCATCAGTCTGTGTGCAATGAATAAATATAATGTACAAGTTACACCTTTTGAATGCAATTACTGAAATAAATCAAGTTTTTCAAAACATTCTAATTTACTGGCTTTTACCTGTATTGTGGAAAGCGGACGTGAAAACAGGCTGTCCTCACTCAGGTCCGCATGGAGCTGGAGGGGGCGTGGCCCTCCAGCTCCGCCTGAATTTCGGGAGAAAATTTGTCCCGGGAGGTTTTCGGGAGAGGCGCTGAATTTCGGGAGTCTTAGGGTTGGCAAGTATGATAGTAACTAGTATATCATGCAAAAGCTCAGATTCCAACCATCGTAGTACTTTGTATAGTTCAAGACTATGAAAACATCACCGCACATCATAATGGCAGCCTCAGTTTCCGTTTTTAAAGATCTTAAAAATATTATTTGGGAATGTCCGGCGAGCTTAACGGGCCGCATGTGGCCCCCAGCAGGCCCGGCCCTAATCAATCTGGCGCCCTAGGCAAGATTTTAGGTGGCGCCCCCCCACATCGGCAGTAAAGTGTATATACTCACAAGAAACCGAATAGCTTTGTCTTTGACCTTTTTTTTACTTAAAGAAAGCAAATTAACAATCAGAATAGTTAACAAGATAAAAAAAATATGAATAAATAAATGAATGCAAAAAATAAAAAATGAATATATGAAATACAATATTTTTTACATACATATTGCTTAATTTACATTAATGATGTGCACTTTAACAACTAGGCTTACAACTATACCTAATATATAAAGGGGTGGAAAAGTGACTATTACCTGCAGGGCAAACATTAGCTAACCAGAAGGCGATAACAATGTAAACAAAAAACACCTGCTTAAAAGATCTAATACAAATGTCCCTGAGGAATGTAAGGTGGGAGTACTGTAATTACCTAACGTTACATTATTATTTTCCATAACAATTTAGCCCCCTCCACAATATTAACCCGACGTTAAAACAGAACTAGCTATTTATTGATTAGCAATTGCCGAATCATGTAACATTAGCTTAATGCTAAAAAGCCAGGTTACTATCACATTCTGTAACAGACAAATAATTTCATGTAGGCTAACGTTACCTACCTGCTACCTCTTGTCTTTTTCTCGTTTCTCCTCCTCTTCTTTTCTCTTATTTCTTCCCTGGGCACCTGACAGTTTTGGCCGTTTTGACATCTTGTGTTGATTTTTTGATGTGGTGACGTCCAAAAAGAGTCATGATACGGGAAGGGGGGGGGCGGGGGGGGGGGCGTAATGTTGTAATAAATAATATTTCTATTATATAGGCTTTACTTTGCATTTTAATTAACGTGGGATTATTTTTTGTATTTAGAAATAATAGTACCAACTTTTTTTTTTTTTTTCTCCAACATTTGTGGCACTGGCGTGGCGCCCCCTGATGGACGGCGCCCTTAGCATTTGCCTATACGGCCTATGCCACGGGCCGGCCCTGGCCCCCAGGCCTTAATTTGCCCAGGTCTAGTCCTCATGGGAAATGTGGTCTTCCTCCAGGCAAAACATTACCACTTCGGTTCACTGGTGCCGACAAAATCAACCAAAACTAGAAAGTTCTTAAGTGGGGCTTTAAACCTTTTAAAGGGGTTGCAAAAACGGAAGTACCCTCACTGTGGAATATTTTCAAATTCGTAGCATTAGTAAACATGATTTTATCAACTTTCAGTTTATCGTCTTGTTCCGTTAATTGGATGTTTCCACATTAGACATCCTGCAGCTGTGACCTCCGTCGCTTTGCTCCCTTTTCAGGATGAGGCTTGGATGAAGGGACACAGCGAGTGAATCATTCACCGCCATAAACTTTCGCTTACTTCTTATGAAATCAGTCGAGAGAGCGGGCATGTTGGCACTTGATCTTTGCTCCTGCTGGCCGTTGACACGAATAAACATTTGTCTTTTGACTTCATCTTCGGCCCATTTGTTGTTGATTACGATAACTGTTTATACGGTAAAAGGATATACTTTCCGGCCACATTTTAAATCCCATCAAAAAAGAATCATTTTTGAAAATTTTTTTTTTTTTTTTTTTAGCTTTGTCTTGTTTTGGTCCAAAAATACAGAAATACTTAAGATTTTTTGATTAGGGTTGATACAAAAAAAAATTAAGTAGTAAAAAAATTTGCATAATTATTGCGTGAATTTTTTCATTTGTTTCATATATTTGTCACAATATTTATTTTAAAACCTCACAATTAATTTTAAAATGACTTAAGGGCGGTACTGAAAAAACTGGTCCCCATCCAACAAGATACCACATGGTGACATTGTAAAACAACAGTTTCAGTCCCTTTTTTAAAGCTAAAAAAAAAAGTGTGAAAAAGTCTGAATAAATTCAGTAGGAAGTCAATCCAAACAAAAGTGCTATAGTGCTCAGTGCCTCGTTTTTGTAGTGCTGACCGGGGAAAAAGCTCATAAAAAACAAAAACACTTGAAGTAAATTTTGATTTAGAATTTAACTTTTGGGCCACTGTTTTTTGTCGTAAAGGCATTTTTAAATCTTCTCAAAAAAAATAATGGTGTGTGACTAATTGTAGTGTATTCTGGGACTTGTAGTGTACTCTGCATTTTTTTGTTTACAGTATTCATAAAAAGAATGTTTTTGAAATAATTCTTACAATTCTATTAATTACCTGTTTGTCTTTTTTTTTTTTGTTAGTTGGTTGTTTAGTTAGTTAACAACATACCTCAAAAAGTTAAGGACGGATGACATTTTTCAAAAATGTCAGAAGTGGGATAAGGAACAAGGTATTACATTTTGAGGGTGATCCAGATATGTTTTACTGCT
>NC_084551.2:64437500-64522500 GCF_033978685.3 Nerophis lumbriciformis | reverse complement strand
GGCTTAGGTAGTAATATATATATATATATATATATATATATATATATATATATATATATATATATATATATATATATATATATATATATATATATATGTATATATATATTATTTATATATAATATAATGATTATAATATGATTAAAATAATATTATAATAAACAGTAATTCATTATAACAATGCAATTTAATAAGTAAAAAAATTTTGGCCCAAAAAATATGTTTAGATTTTTTATTTTTTTTTGTATTTAGTCGTATAAGATTAATTTAAAATAATGACAAAAGGTGAGAAAAGAAACCCAAAAAGGGCTTATGCAGTAATATAATAAATATACATAAATATATATAATTTAATTATTATAATATCATTAAAATAATATTATAAGATACAGTAATTCATTATAACAATGCAATTTAATAAGTAAAAAAAATTTGGCCCAAAAAAATATATTTACATTTTTTTAAATTCGTATTTAGCCGTATAAGATTAATTTAAAATAATGACAAAAGGTGAGAAAAGAAACCCAAAAAGGGCTTATGCAGTAATATAATAAATAAATATATATATATATATATATATATATATATATATATATATATATATATATATATATATATATATATATATATATATATATATATATATATATGTATATATATATAATTTAATTATTATAATATCATTAAAATAATATTATAATGTACACTAATTCATTATAACAATGCAATTTAATAAGTAAAAAAATTTTGGCCCAAAAAATATATTTATATTTTTTTAAATTCGTATTTAGCCGTATAAGATTAATTTAAAATAATGACAAAAGGTGAGAAAAGAAACCCAAAAAGGGCTTATGCAGTAATATCATAAATATATATATAATTTAATTATTATAATATCATTGAAATAATATTATAATATACAGTAATTCATTATAACAATGCAATTTAATAAGTAAAAAAAAATTGGCCCAAAAAATATATTTAAATTTTTTAAATTCATATTTAGCCGTATAAGATGAATTTGAAATAATGAATATATTTTTATTCATGAGCTCCTGCGTCTGCTTTTATTTATTAACATTAAAATAAATTTAATAAATAAAAATGTTTTATGTGTTATGTGTTTTGTTACAGCTCTTGTATGTACGGATCACTGTATTGGATTGTGCTGGTGAACATGATATCATAATCAAATTCTTTTGGTACTGTACAGAGATGTACTTACAGGAAACACATTGACAGAAACAAAAGTGCAACTGCCTTGTTATAAAGTCACATGTCTACTCCTAAAAGGATTCGCGGCTTGCGATAATGCCAAGGAGAAGCCAGAGCTTGAAACACCTTTTTTCGTTGTTTGGCAACATTTGTGCCGCCATCTTTCAGTAGAGATGCGATTATTGATGCTGAACTTTCATTCCCTAAAAAAAATAATAATCTTAATTTAGATTGTTTAAACTGTTGCTATCGCACTTGTCTGCATTGTTGCACTTCCTAAAAAACAAACACAATTAAAGCTGCAAGCAGCATTGGTCGGGCCCACGTATTTGGCAGGTGTTAGTCCTAAGTGTCCAAATACTTTTGTCAAGTTTTAGTCCCAAGTGTCCCAATACTTTTGTCTAGTGTACCTACCTTGTCTGCATTGTGTGGGCACGCTGGTGCTTCCTGCTTTTAAGCAGCCATCTTAAAAAAACAGCAGCGCAGCAGCATCAGCGCAGCGGTTCTTTGAAGGCTCATAAAATCAAAACCGGAGCAGTTATTAAAACGCGCTTCTGTAGTTTTAATCACAAGGGTTCAATCTCTCTCCTGTGTTAGTTTGAAGCCGAAACGACAAACGTGATCAGAGGAGATAGTTTTTGAAGGAAGGTGACCGGTTTTTACAAAAATGTTGTGTTGAAGGGGGAATAGCAAACTTCCTGTTGATTTTTGCTGGGGGTTGTCAATTTATGAAATGTAGGTCTAAGTGAGACCTACATAGAGGTTTTTGTTTAATTTCTCTACGACCTTCCCAGTGGGAGATACAGGCAGTTTTGTCATTTTTTTCTTTTGCGTTTTATTCAAAAATTGCGCTAGAGCGCAATTTTGAGATTTGGGGTTAGGTTTTTTTATTAGATCGCAATTTCTGCCAGTCTTGATGTGTGCGTTCAGTTCGGTGAGTTTTGAAGCATGTTAAGGGGGTCAAATTACAGCTCAAAGAGGCAAAAGTGACTGATTTTACTAAAATTTAGTGTTGAAGGGGGAATAGCAAACTTCCTGTAGATATTTGGCCGAGGAAATAAATTAATACAATTTAAGTCTAATTGAGACCCACATAGAGGTTTCTGTTTCATGTCTCTACGACATTCGTACTGGGAGTTAGAAAAAGTTTACTTTGTAGGGGGCGCTAGAGCGCAATTTTGAGTTTTGGGGTTTGGTATTTTCACCAAAGAGTTTTGTTCGAGTTTATTTATGTGTGCGTCAAATTTGGTGAGTTTTGAAGCATGTTAAGAGGGTCAAAGTACCGCGCAAAGCTGCGGAATAAGAAAGAATAATAATAAAACCTTACAAATTCAATAGGGTCCTCTGTCCCATTGTAAAAGGACTCCCTTCGGGATTCCTTTTACAATGGGCCATGCGGGCCCTAATAAAACAAGTCTATTGTGTATTATTTATATTTTCTATTTGAGGATTTGAGATTTAACCTACTACAAGCTTTTTGTTTTGTTTTAAAAATGTATGAAACTGCATGAACCGAGGTATGTAGATTATGGACAGATTACACGTATTGGCTAATCAGTCTAGTGTACTGTAAAAATGTAATGAATAGAATTTTGGCAATTCAGCTTCTGCATTTTTTTGTGTTTTTTTTATGTGAAAAGGCAGAATTTTGATTCAACTCACTGCCATAAATATCAGTTTTTAATTTTATTTAAATGTAATATTTGAAAAAAATTCTAACTATTTTAGGGTATATTTTTTTGCAATTAAAATTAATACAAGAAAATGTGCAAATATTTTCCCTGACATGCCAATAAGTCAAGAAATAAGTGTGATGGAAAAATGTATATATGTTTTTTTTTTTAAATATTAAAATAAATTATTTAGGTACAGGTAATTGCTTTCATTAAAATACATCTTCTGAATGCTGGACTTTTTTGTAGTATGTTAAAATACATTTTCCTTAAGACAACAACCTGTGTATTAATACTGCGATGACCTAGCTCACTGCTGATTGCACAATCAACTGAAATGTGCTTTGTGGATGCTCCTTTGGACCTGAAGTGTTGGCCAAAAATGGATTTGAAAGCTCCCAGTGCCTGCAATATTTTCATTTGATAGTAAAACTTCATTGCAATAAACATCTTATCGAGACTTTAGAGTATAATTATCCCGATGATGATATTTATTGACAACTTGTGATGTATTCACTGCTGATTGCATACAGTGGTAATCAATTAAAATGAGGAAATCCTTACCTGCTCCTTTGGACCTCGTGGAAGTGTTGGCATAGCTGCACTGCAAAAAGTCAGTGTTCAAAAACAAGAAGAAAAAAAATACAAAAATGAGGGGTACCGTATTTTCCGCACTATTAGCCGCACCTAAAAACCACAAATTTACTCAAAAGCTGACAGTGCGGCTTATAACCCGGTGCGCTTTATATATGGATTAATATTAAGATTCATTTTCATAAAGTTTCGGTCTCGCAACTACGGTAAACAGCCGCCATCTTTTTTTCCCCGTAGAAGAGGAAGTGCTTCTTCTTCTACGCAAGCAACCGCCAAGGTAAGCACCCGCCCCCATAGAACAGGAAGCGCTTCTTCTTCTACTGTAAGCAACCACCCGCCCCGGTAGAAGAAGAAGAAGCGCGCGGATATTACGTTTAAATTCCTTTGTGTGTTTACATCTGTAAAGACCACAAAATGGCTCCTACTAAGCGACAGGTTTCCAGGTTCATGAAAAGACGCAATCTCTCCATCCGCACACGGACTACTATTTCACAGCAACTGCCTAAAGACTTTCAAGAAAAGCTGGCTACTTTCCGTGCATATTGTAAAAACAAGATAGCTGAAAAAAAGATCCGGCCAGAGAACATTATCAACATGGACGAGGTTCCACTGACTTTTGATATTCCTGTGAACCGCACTGTGGATACAACGGGAGCACGTACGGTGAATATTCGCACCACAGGGAATGAGAAGTCATCCTTCACTGTGGTTCTAGCTTGCCATGCTAATGGCCAGAAACTTCCACCCATGGTGATATTCAAAAGGAAGACCTTGCCAAAAGAGACCTTTCCAGCCGGCGTCATCATAAAAGCTAACTCGAAGGGATGGATGGATGAAGAAAAGATGAGCGAGTGGTTAAGGGAAGTTTACGCAAAGAGGCCGGGTGGCTTTTTTCACGCAGCTCCGTCCATGTTGATATACGACTCCATGCGCGCCCACATCACGCTGGTTTTTAATATATTATTAAAGTTTGACTGACCTATCCGACTGTTTTTTTGACATTCCTTTAGCGCAGTTAGATGCGGCTTACAACACGGGGCGGCTTATAGGTGGACAAAGTTTTGAAATATGCCGTTCATTGAAGGCGCGGCTTATAACCCAGGGCGCCTTATGGTGCGGAAAATACGGTTTTACTTGAACTAAGCAAAATGATCTGCCAATAGAACAAGAACATTTGGCTTGTCAAGACTTTCCGAAACAAGTCAAATTAGCTAACCTCAATGAACCCCAAAATACCTTAAAATAAGTATATTCTCACTAATAACAAGTGCACTTTTCTTGGTAGAAAAAACAAATATGAGACCTTTTTTCTCAGTATGTTGAAAAATATTCTTAAATGAAGTAAATGCTAGTGCCATTATCTTGACATAATGATATGTGCTCGGCATTGCATTTCATGAAACCAGCAAACTTATACTAAAAACTAATTTATTGTTCTTAATGGAAAGGCAACAAGGCAACCGCTTGTTACTCTCGGGGTCTCCTAGTCGCTCAGGCAAATCATATGGTCCAAAAATGCATTTTTCCATCGATAACATGACATCATCGCGCCAAGTGCGTGCTCTTTCAGTCAATTAGTGCACACACAGTTATGTTCATAATAATAGCAGTGTGTTTAAAAAGGTGAGTAAACCTCAAAATTCTTCAAATGAATTGTATTTTAATTAACACAAATGCATTGGGAACACAATGGTTCGGTGGGTATCGGACTGTCTGATTGTGGCAGTCCGCTCCCTGTATGATCAGTGCCAGAGCTTGGTCCGCATTGCCGGTAGTAAGTCGGACACGTTTCCAGTGAGGGTTGGACTCCGCCAAGGCTGCCCTTTGTCACCGATTCTGTTCATAACTTTTATGGACAGAATTGCTAGGCGCAGTCAAGGCGTTGAGGGGATCTGGTTTGGTGGCTGCAGGATTAGGTCTCTGCTTTTTGCAGATGATGTGGTCCTGATGGCTTCATCTGGCCAGGATCTTCAGCTCTCGCTGGATCGGTTCGCAGCCGAGTGTGAAGCGACTGGGATGAGAATCAGCACCTCCAAGTCCGAGTCCATGGTTCTCGCCCGGAAAAGGGTGGGGTGCCATCTCCGGGTTGGGGAGGAGATCTTGCCCCAAGTGGAGGAGTTCAAGTACCTCGGAGTCTTGTTCACGAGTGAGGGAAGAGTGGATCGTGAGATCGACAGGCGGATCGGTGCGGCGTCTTCAGTAATGCGGACGCTGTATCGATCCGTTGTGGTGAAGAAGGAGCTGAGCCGGAAGGCAAAGCTCTCAATTTACCGGTCGATCTACGTTCCCATCCTCACCTATGGTCATGAGCTTTGGGTTATGACCGAAAGGACAAGATCACGGGTACAAGCGGCTGAAATGAGTTTCCTCCGCCGGGTGGCGGGGCTCTCCCTTAGAGATAGGGTGAGAAGCTCTGTCATCCGGTAGGAGCTCAAAGTAAAGCCGCTGCTCCTCCACATCGAGAGGAGCCAGATGAGGTGGTTCGGGCATCTGGTCAGGATGCCACCCGAACGCCTCCCTAGGGAGGTGTTTAGGGCACGTCCGACCGGTAGGAGGCCGCGGGGAAGACCCAGGACACGTTGGGAAGACTATGTCTCCCGGCTGGCCTGGGAACGCCTCGGGGTCCCACAGGAAGATCTGGACGAAGTGGCTGGGGAGAGGGAAGTCTGGGCTTCCCTGCTTAGGCTGCTGCCCCCGCGACCCGACCTCGGATAAGCGGAAGAAGATGGATGGATGGATGGATGGATTGGGAACACTGCACATTCTATTTCAAAGCCAGAAAATTGGAAAAAAGTCATTTAATTTGACAATATTTTACCGAAAGTCAAGAAATATAAAAACAAAAAATAGCTGTGTTGACATCTTTCTTTACAAAACTCAAATGTACTGTATAAACTAAGAAAGGCTTGCAGATTCAACTTTCCTTAGAATTATTAACTATGATTTAGTTGCATAACCAGGGTTTCTGATAACAGGTTCACATCTGTGGCACATGGAGTCGACCAACTTCTGGCACCGGTCAACAGGTATTGCATCCCAGGACAATTGTACTACGTTCCACAATTCCTTTGCATTTTTTGGTGTTGCCTCATGAACAGCATTTTTTATGTCAGTCCACAAGTTTTCAATTGGATTAAGGTCCGGGGATTGTGCTGGCCACTCCATTACTTGAATTCTGTTTGTCTGGAACCATGATTTTGCTCGCTTACTGGTCTGTTTGGGGTCATTGTCTTGTTGAAACACCCATTTCAAGGGCATTTCTTCTTCAGCATATGGCAACATGACTTCTTCCAGTATTCTGATGTACTCAAACTGATCCATGATCCCTGGTACGGGATAAATAGAAACATCCCCATATCATGTTGCTTGCACCACCATGCTTCACCGTCTTCACTGTGTACTGTGGCTTGAATTCAGTGTTTGCAGCACGTCTGACAAACTGTCTGTGGCCCTTAGACCCAAAAAGAACAATCTTACTCTCATCAGTCCACAAAATATTACGCCATTTCTTTTTAGGCCAGTCAATGTACTCTTTGGCAAATTGTAACTGCTTCAGCACACATCTTTTTTTTAACAATGGAACTTTGCGGGGCTTTTTGCTGGTAGCTCTGATTGTTGCAGTACTCACAGGTCTGATTGTTACAGTACTCACAGGTCTGATTGGTACAGTACTCACAGGTCTGATTGGTACAGTACTCACAGGTCTGATTGGGACAGTACTCACAGGTCTGATTGGTACAGTACTCACAGGTCTGATTGGTACAGTACTCACAGGTCTGATTGGTACAGTACTCACAGGTCTGATTGGTACAGTACTCACAGGTCTGATTGGTACAGTACTCACAGGTCTGATTGGGACAGTACTCACAGGTCTGATTGGTACAGTACTCACAGGTCTGATTGGTACAGTACTCACAGGTCTGATTGGTACAGTACTCACAGGTCTGATTGGTACAGTACTCACAGGTCTGATTGGGACAGTACTCACAGGTCTGATTGGGACAGTACTCACAGGTCTGATTGGTACAGTACTCACAGGTCTGATTGGTACAGTACTCACAGGTCTGATTGTTACAGTACTCACAGGTCTGATTGGTACAGTACTCACAGGTCTGATTGGTACAGTACTCACAGGTCTGATTGTTACAGTACTCACAGGCCATCTTAGATCTTCTTTGATCCTCCTGGAGCTGATCATTGGCTGAGCCTTTGCCATTTTGGTTACTTTCCCATCCATTCCAATAGTCGTTTTTCTTTTTCTGCCTCGCCTTTTTGGTTTTGGCTGCCATTTTGAAGCGTTTTGTATCATTTTAGCTGAACAGCCTATAATTTTCTGCACTTATTTATAGGTTTTCCCCTCTTTTATTAAATTTTTAATCAAAGAACGCTCTTCTTCTGAACAGTGTCTTGAACGACTCATTTTACTCTGTTTTTCAAGGACAACTGCACAGCCAGCATATGCAGCGTCAGTTGCCTTGGTCCTTAAATAAGGGACACTTATTTAACACCTTTTTTCCCCCACATAATCAAGGCCCTCACTAATTGAACTACGCACTGCTATTTTTTTGAACACGCACCTTTCAGTAAATGATTCAGTTTCACAGAATCAGCAGCATGCACGTCGTGCCTGTTGGGTCTGTTGGTTTTCTATACCTTTACTAAATGCGTATTTCCTTTGGTTTGAGACCGCATTAAGGTGTTTGTACCTTTGAACATTTTCTTCTTCAGCGATTAAGATTGTATTTTTTATTATAACTCCACATGCATGCCACAGCTGGCAAATTTCTGTATTTTATTTCGGTATTGACATGCAAGTGGACAGTATTGCCTCACTTTTTTGTATATGACACTACAGACGTTCCTCTTTTTTTAGCCAGACAAAGCTTTTTCCACCGTCGATCTTCAGACAATCTGTGTTAACCTCCTGTTTGCTACTGTGATGCGAGCTGGAGACAGGAAGTCTCAGTTTGCTTTTTGCTCGTTTGCCACATATGCTTTCACACCAGTCAGGACTTAGGGCGGCCTCTTGTTTGACCTTTTAATGTCTGTAAAAGGCAGCAGTTGAGCTTTTAGTGAATT
Source organism: Nerophis lumbriciformis (assembly GCF_033978685.3). Taxonomy (NCBI): domain Eukaryota; kingdom Metazoa; phylum Chordata; class Actinopteri; order Syngnathiformes; family Syngnathidae; genus Nerophis; species Nerophis lumbriciformis. The sequence goes on along the minus strand of NC_084551.2, from coordinate 64,513,939 downwards.
AAAAATGAACTGCACTTTTTGGGGGGAATTTTGCCTATGATTCGCAATCCTTATGTGAGACAAGAACACATACGGTATGTTTTTCTTTTTCTACTGCATTCTAAATCGTAAATATTCCGCCTATAAAGCGCTCTAAAAAACCTTCATCAACGTTATACACACTAAGTACCGTAGGTACAGTAGGTAGGTAGATCGGTCTTTATTGTCATTGCACAAGTACAAGGAAACTTTGTTTTCAGCACAAACCCGTTCAAGATTAGACAAACAAACAGTGTACAGGGTTACTGTTGGAATAATTGTTTGTAAGTTATCACAAAAGAAAAGTTGTATTATGAATGCTGTATTTCGAGGCCTAACAAGAGGAGGAATGCTCGTGAAACGCCACTGTGATTTCAACACGGACAGATGGCAGGATGTGCTCAACTCCCGGAGGAACTCTCTTTGAAGTGTTAAACGAACTCTCTTTGAAGTGGTTCCCAAACTCTCTTCCAACTATTTGGTCAACGCTATTTACAACCCGCTGCCCTCTTGAAGTTGCTGTGGACAGGAGACGGGAGGGGTTGTCCATTGTCCTCCAACACCTGCCCCAGCTGGATCCAGGAAGAGCCCAAGCCCGAGAAGTCCTCTTCTTGGACTTCAAGGCGACCGAAAACAATGACTGTTTTACATACTCCCAATTCCTGCTGTGACATATGTTGGTGCGTGAACATGGAACATCTGAATTAAAAGAGGAGACGAAGACCTTCTTCGTCAGAGCGTGCTAAGACACTGTAAGAGGTTACAGGTTGACGCATGTCTCTCTTCAATTGAGTCCAAATTGAATTCTGTCTCTGTTTGATTCTTTGCCTTTTGTCTTGTGTAATAGATGTCCTGTGTTTGAACGTGACAGTTACAGAACAGGAACGCTGATGGGTCGCCACACGGCGCCCGGTAAAAGATGGGAAAAAGGTCAATGCTGGGGGAGGATGAGTAAAATAATACAATCTAGAGTGGGGAAAAAACCTCCACAGCAAAGCACATATACATATTACAACATACATCTCGAGACTTGCAACAGAGGGGAGGGAGTGGGGGCTACGGTGGCAGGCTGCAGCTCTTCAGGCGCTGCCCAGCCGTCCATCACCCCTAAGGGATTCGCGTAAAGGCCGTTGGATGGGGGGTGGGTTATGTGTGTGTGTGGTAGGGGTGTAACGGTACACAAAAATTTCAGTTCGGTACGTACCTCGGTTTAGAGGTCGCGGTTCGGTTCATTTTCGGTACAGTAAGAAAACAACAAAATATACATTTTTGCGTTATTTATTTACCAAATTTGCAAAATCTTCCACCAAAAATATTTTTCTTAGTGGATTATTTGATGTGAAGTAATCGGAACCTTGGATAGGTCAATAATTCATAATAACATTGATTTTGATTCAATATTATGTTTTGAGCAATGACAGTTTTAAAGAAAAGAAAAACAGCTTTGTTTTATTAGTCAACATTGCAACTTTTTCTAAATTACATTTAACCTTTATTATTTCACTTTTGTTATGTTTTTGTTTATTTTAATAGTATTTTTAGAATGTGCCGTGGGCCTTTAAAACATTAGCTGTGGGCCGCAAATGGCTTCCGGGGCACACTTTTTTGCTATATATATAATAAAAAATTAAATCTGATAAATCTATGGATAAAAAGCAGAGCCTGGCGACGCATGCGCGTTTATCATAACTCTCTCTCTCTCTCTGTCTCTGCCCCTCCCTCACCAATGCTGCTGCACACACAATTTGTTTTGTTTTTAACCCCTTCTTAACCCTGAACGCACATTGAAAATACACGCAACCCTGACTCAAAATGCCGGACATTTGAGGCATTTAAGAAACTTCGCCCGGACAGCTCCGCAAAAGAGGACATGTCCGGTGAAAAGAGGACGTATGGTCAGTCTATCCTAGCCCGTTAGCTGCTAGCATGCATTTTGAGTATTGTTTACACCAGTGTTTTTCAACCACTGTGCCGTGGCAAACACTAGTGTGCCGTGAGATATTGTCTGGTGTGCCGTGGGAAATTATGCAACTTCACCTAATTGGTCCAAAAAATATTAATTGCGAATCAATAATCATAATCTGCAAATAATGTGCAGTTCTCTAGTGTCTGTGCTGTATAGAGCCCGGCAGGGTAACCATGTAATACTCCATGTCAGTAGGTGGCAGCAGGTAGTTCATTGCTTTGTAGAAGTCGGAACGCATCGAGGATGGTTTGTCGTGATCCCAATATGCAGAGCACAGCGGGAGACGGCGTGCAGGTAAAAAGGTATGTTACGCTTAAACCAAAAATTAACGAAACGGAAAGGAAAAGGCAATGAAGCATAGGGATGGGTATGCAAAACGAAAGTAAAACTGAACTGGCTACAAAGTAAACAAAAACACAATGCTGGACGACAGCAAAGACTTACGGCGTGTGGAGCAGACGGCGTCCACAAAGTACATCATGTACATGACATGACAATCAACAATGTGCCCACAAAGAAGGGAAGCGTCCGCACAACTTAAATCAATTGTTTGCCTATAGAAAGCAGGTCAGGCAATAGAACTCAAAGGAAGGCGTGAAACTGCTACAGGAAAACACCAACAAAACAGGAAGAGCCACCAAAATAACAACGCAAGACAGGAACTAAAACACTACACGCTGGAAAACAACAACAAACTCAAAATAAGGCACGACAACCTGGTGGAGTTTCATTTTTTAACGTTTTCTGCTGGTGGTGTGCCGCCGTATTTTCTGTATTAAAAAAGTGTGCCTTGGCTCAAAAAAGGTTGAAAAACACTGGTTTACACAACGTGCGTTACGCTACTTAATACGCCCGTGTGGATACTTGTTCGGTACACCTCCGCACCGAACCGAAACCCCCGTACCGAAACGGTTCAATACAAATACACGTACCGTTACACCCCTAGTGTGTGGCGTATATTTTTTTGTGGATGTGTGTGTGTAAGCCTGCCGCGTGTCTCTTTTCCACGGCCTTGGTGTTCTTGCCAGTCAGTCCAAAGTCAACAAGAAGGGAGTTTGTGTCTTCGCCACACCGTCCTTCGGGAGAGTCTCGAAGCCAGGGAAACAATCCAAGTTACCGTATTTTCCGCACTATAAGGCGCACCTAAAAACCACAAATTTTCTCAAAAGCTAACAGTGCGCCTTATAACCCGGTGCGCTTTATTACGATTAATTTTCATAAAGTTTCGATCTCGCAACTTCGGTAAACAGCCGCCATCTTTTTTCCCGGTAGAACAGGAAGCGCTTCTTCTTCTACGCAAGCAACCGCCAAGGTAAGCACCCGCCCCCATAGAACAGGAAGCGCTTCTTCTTCTACTGTAAGCTACCGCCCGCCCCCGGAAGAAGAAGAAAAAACGCGCGGATATCACCGTACGTTTCATTTCCTGTTTACATCTGTAAAGACCACAAAATGGCTCCTACTAAGCGAAAAGGATCCGGTTCATAAAAAGACGCAATCTCTCCATCCGCACACGGATTACTACCGTATTTCACAGCAACTGATATTCCTGTGAACCGCACTGTGGAACGGGAGCACGTACGGTGAATATTCGCACCACAGGGAATGAGAAGTCATCCTTCACTGTGGTTCTAGCTTGCCATGCTAACTTCCACCCATGGTGATATTCAAAAGGAAGACCTTGCCAAAAGAGACCTTTCCAGCCGGCGTCATCATAAAAGCTAACTCGAAGGGATGGATGGATGAAGAAAAGATGAGCGAGTGGTTAAGGGAAGTTTACGCGAAGAGGCCGGGTGGCTTTTTTCACACAGCTCCGAAGGCGAACACACCTTCACTAAGACGGGCAGACAGCGCCGGACGACATACGCCAACATTTGCCAGTGGATCGTAAATGCCTGGGCAGATATTTCGGTCACAACTGTGGTCCGAGCTTTCCGGAAGGCAGGATTCACAGAACAACAGCGACACTGACTCCGATGACTTCGACGAGACGGAACCGGCCATTTTGGATACCACGCTTGCGCAACTTTTCAATTCGGACACCGAAGACGAAGAATTCGAAGGATTTACGAATGAAGAATAACTTCAGAAGGTGAGCGCTATGTTTATTTTGTGTGTTGTGACATTAACGTTCGAGCAACATTATGTTGCTATTGCTCTACACCATTTTGAATTTTACTATGTTTGTGATTGCACATTTGCGTACATTTTGGGACAGAGTTGTTAGAACGCTGGTTTTCAATATATTATTAAAGTTTGACTGAACTATCTGACTGTTTTTTTGACATTCCCTTTAGCGCAGCGTAGGCGCGGCTTATAATCCGGGGCGGCTTATTGGTGGACAAAGTTATGAAATATGTAATTCATTGAAGGTGCGGCTAATAATCCGGTGCGCCTTATAGTGCGGAAAATACGGTAGAATGTTTTGTACGCGAGTGAAAATAAAATTTGCTTTTCACTCTGAATTGTCTATGACTGGTCCTCAAATTCATCCTGCGGGGCAGACAGTCCGATGTTATCCGTATCACAAGAGTGTCCACAGTCCTTCCCGCATCTTCCAATCATTTGTGGCAGCTTGGGGGTACTTTAAAGACTGACAGCAACTTCCAATTTGTGGACAAACCAGAGCAACGCTTACTCCAATCAGCAGATGTCCTGTTGTCATAATTCCGAATAGGTGGATATCTTCACGTCCTCGACTGGAAGGGTCGCCAGGCACGTGGTACTCCTTCTTCTCCCAAGAGTCAGTTGTGTGTCCAGCAACAACCGCTAGACACAGGTTCCCCTAAACCCAAGATCTTGTCAATTTCGTTGAGGTCAGTTAAATAGTTCCAATGTTTAGATTTGGAGAGCAGTGGAAAAAGAGGCAACAAGAAAGTTAAAGGGGAACATTATCACCAGACCTATGTAAGCGTCAATATATACCTTGATGTTGCAGCATCGCGTGGACATCGGGGGCGGTACCTCTGGATTGGCAGACCGGGGTGGTGGTTCCTCTCTTTAAGAAGGGGAACCGGAGGGTGTGTTCTAACTATCGTGGGATCACACTCCTCAGCCTTCCCGGTAAGGTCTATTCAGGTGTACTGGAGAGGAGGCTACGCCGGATAGTCGAACCTCGGATTCAGGAGGAACAGTGTGGTTTTCGTCCTGGTCGTGGAACTGTGGACCAGCTCTATACTCTCGGCAGGGTCCTTGAGGGTGCATGGGAGTTTGCCCAACCAGTCTACATGTGTTTTGTGGACTTGGAGAAGGCATTCGACCGTGTCCCTCGGGAAGTCCTGTGGGGAGTGCTCAGAGAGTATGGGGTATCGGACTGTCTGATTTTGGCAGTCTGCTCCCTGTATGATCAGTGTCAGAGCTTGGTCCGCATTGCCGGCAGTAAGTCGGACACGTTTCCAGTGAGGGTTGGACTCCGCCAAGGCTGCCCTTTGTCACCGATTCTGTTCATAACTTTTATGGACAGAATTTCTAGGCGCAGTCAAGGCGTTGAGGGGATCTGGTTTGGTGGCTGCAGGATTAGGTCTCTGCTTTTTGCAGATGATGTGGTCCTGATGGCTTCATCTGGCCAGGATCTTCAGCTCTCGCTGGATCGGTTCGCAGCCGAGTGTGAAGCGACTGGGATGAGAATCAGCACCTCCAAGTCCGAGTCCATGGTTCTCGCCCGGAAAAGGGTGGAATGCCATCTTCGGGTTGGGGAGGAGACCCTGACCCAAGTGGAGGAGTTCAAGTACCTCGGAGTCTTGTACACGAGTGGGGGAAGAGTGGATCGTGAGATCGACAGGCGGATCGGTGCGGCGTCTTCAGTAATGCGGACGCTGTATCGATCCGTTGTGGTGAAGAAGGAGCTGAGCCGGAAGGCAAAGCTCTCAATTTACCGGTCGATCTACGTTCCCATCCTCACCTATGGTCATGAGCTTTGGGTCATGACCGAAAGGACAAGATCACGGGTACAAGCGGCCGAAATGAGTTTCCTCCGCCGGGTGGCAGGGCTCTCCCTTAGAGATAGGGTGAGAAGCTCTGTCATTCGGGGGGAGCTCAAAGTAAAGCCGCTGCTCCTCCACATCGAGAGGAGCCAGATGAGGTGGTTCGGGCATCTGGTCAGGATGCCACCCGAACGCCTCCCTAGGAAGGTGTTTCGGGCACGTCCGACCGGTAGGAGGCCACGGGGAAGACCCAGGACACGCTGGGAAGACTATCTCTCCCGGCTGGCCTGGGAACGCCTCGGGATCCCCCGGGAGGAGCTGGACGAAGTGGCTGGGGAGAGGGAAGTCTGGGCTTCCCTGCTTAAGCTGCTGCCCCCGCGACCCGACCTCGGATAAGCGGAAGAAGATGGATGGATGGGTGGATTTCCGAACTCTAAATGGGTGAATTTTGGCGAATTAAACGTCTTTTTATTATTTTCTCTCGGAGCGATGACGTCACATCGGGAAGCAATCCGCCATTTTCTCAAACACATTACAAACACCGAGTCAAATCAGCTCTGTTCTTTTCCGTTTTTTCGACTGTTTTCCGTACCTTGGAGACATCATGCCTCGTCGGTGTGTTGTCGGAGGGTGTAACAACACGAACAGGGACGGATTCAAGTCGCACCAGTGGCCCAAAGATGCGAAAGTGGCAAGAAATTGGACGTTTGTTCCGCACACTTTACCGACGAAAGCTATGCTACGACAGAGATGGCAAGAATGTGTGGATATCCTGCGACACTCAAAGCAGATGCATTTCCAACGATAAAGTCAAAGAAATCTGCCGCCAGACCCCCATTGAATCTGCCGGAGTGTGTGAGCAATTCAGGGACAAAGAACCTCGGTAGCACGGCAAGCAATGGCGGCAGTTTGTTCCCGCAGACGAGCGAGCTAAACCCCCTATCGACCCTAGCTTCCCTGACCTGCTGACATCAACTCCAAAACTGGACAGATCAGCTTTCAGGAAAAGAGCGCGGATGAGGGTATGTCTACAGAATATATTAATTGATGAAAACTGGGCTGTCTGCACTCTCAAAGTGCATGTTGTTGCCAAATGTATTTCATATGCTGTAAACCTAGTTCATAGTTGTTAGTTTCCTTTAATGCCAAACAAACACATACCAATCGTTGGTTAGAAGGCGATCGCCCAATTCGTCCTCGCTTTCTCCCGTGTCGCCGGCTGTCGTGTCGTTTTCGTCGGTTTCGCTTGCATACGGTTCAAACCGATATGGCTCAATAGCTTCATTTTCTTCTTCAATTTGGTTTTCGCTACCTGCCTCCACACTACAACCATCCGTTTCAATACATGCGTAATCTGTTGAATCGCTTAAGCCGCTGAAATCCGAGTCTGAATCCGAGCTAATGTCGCTATAGCTTGCTGTTCTTTCCACCATGTTTGTTTGTATTGGCTTCACTATGTGACGTCACAGGAAAATGGACGGGTGTTTATAACGATGGTTAAAATCAGGCACTTTGAAGCTTTTTTTTAGGGATATAGCGTGATGGGTAAAATTTTGAAAAAAACTTCGAAAAATAAAATAAGCCACTGGGAACTGATTTTTAATGGTTTTAACCATTCTGAAATTGTGATAATGTTCCCCTTTAAGACAAGACAAGACAAAGAAGCAAGCAGGAGAGATAATGGAGAGGAAAGGGGAGAGTCCTCCCTCGATGAGTGCCAGTGAGAACGTATTTTCCAGACCGTAGGGCGCACCGGATTATAAGGCGTATTAAAGGGGTCATATTATGATTATTCCTTGTGGTCTACATAACATGTAATGGTGGTTCTTTGGTCAAAATTTTGCATGGATTATGTTTTATAGATCATCTTCAAGTCACTTTCTGACAGTCGCTTCAGGATGCGCCGTTTTGTGGGTGGCATACTTGCCAACCCTCCCGGATTTTCCGGGAGACTCCCGAAATTCAGCGCCTCTCCCGAAAACCTCCCGGGACAAATTTCCTCCCGAAAATCTCCCGAAATTCAGGCGGACTCAGGTCCTCCACAACATAAAAAAAGCGTACCTGCCCAATCACGTTATAACTGTAGAATGATGGAGGGCGAGTTCTTGGTTTCTTATGTGGGTTTTATTGTTAGGCAGTTTCATTAACGTCCTCCCAGCGTGGCAACAACACACAACAACAGCAGTCACTTTTTTGTATACCGTAAAGCAGTTCGTCTGCCGTAAACAGCAATGTTGTGACACTCTTAAACAGGACAATACTGCCATCTAGTGCATTTTATGAAAGGCACTTTTGTGCGTGCCACACATCAATGCATCATCAGAGAGGGTGTTCAGCATGGTTAGAAAAATAGTGACAGAGAATAGAACAAGGATGGACAATTCAACCCTTAACTCAACAATGAGTAGATGAGTGTTATGTGTGTGTATGTGTGTAAATAAATGAACACTGAAATTCAAGTATTTATTATATATATATATATATATATATATATATATATATAAAATAAAAAAATAAAAAATAAAATATATATATATAATAATATATATATATATATATATATATATATATATATATATATATATATATGAAATACTTGACTTGGTGAATTCTAGCTGTAAATATACTCCTCCCCTTTTAGCCACACACCCCCCCCCCCTCCCCACACACACCTCCCGAAATCGGAGGTCTCAAGGTTGGCAAGTATGGTGGGCGGTCTTATTTACGTGGGCAATTATTTGATCGTAATCGATGATCGCGATTAATTTCAGTTCGATTACGTCGATCAGCTGTTGCCATAATTGCCTCGATCAAACATGGCAGAAATGTCTGTTAGAAGGAAAGCAACACTTCTCGGTGTAATTCTGCACGGGACAATCCGCCTTTATTGACAGTTGTCCTGTGCATGCCAGCTTCAGTGTGTTTGTGCGAGTTTGTGTCTGCCACTTTGTGTGTGTGTGTGTGTGTGTGTGTGTGTGTGTGTGCGACCGTCTCTGTCCACTGTTGCGAAAGTCAGACTTTTCACAACATAATTATTGTTCAATCTGTGCTGTGCCTCTCCCCCCCTCACACAGTTGGAAGTGCAGCCCAGAGCAACAAAATAAAGAAATATGGCCAACACGAGCATAGAAGTTGAAACACAACATTTAAAAGGAGCAGCAAATCCCGTGACAGACTTTACTCTCACCGTCACGGACTGACTACTGACTACTCATCAGAGATAACATGTAGTAAACACTCAGGAAAAACTGCAGACACTTTGTTTTGACTAACATGTTCCTGAAACAAACATTATTTTATGTTGGTACACATTATCTCACAGTACCTCAAATTCAAACTTAAACGCACTTGTCAGGTTCAAACACGGTGACATTTATTAAACAAGACAGGAAGCAAGGAATTAAACAGAGACAGAATTAAATTCGGCTCAATTGAGGAGAAACGTCTGGGCCAGGGGTCGGCAACCTTTACCAGTCAAAGAGCCATTTTGACCAGTTTCGCAAATTATGGAAACCAATGGGAGCCGCAAAATTTTTTTGAAATAACACTGCATGCAAAGTTTTCTTATTGCTTTGTGCCATATATAAACCAGGAGTCTCAGACACGCTGCCCCCACCCTTATATGGAATATGAAAGCTGGTGCGGCATATAGCATCCGCTACAACCAGCGTGCCTGATCAGCCACACGTTGTATGGTGTTTCCGCTTGCTCACGTAGGTGACAGCAAGGCATACTTGCTCAACAACCACACAGGTTACACTGACGATGGCGGTATAAAAAAAAAAAAACTATAACACTCTTACTAATAATGCGCCACACTGTGAACCCACACCAAACAAGAATGACAAACACATTTCGGGAGAACATCTGCACAGTAACACAACATAAACACAACAGGACAAATACCCAGAATCCCATGCAGCCCTAACTCTTCCGGGATACATTATACACCCCCACTACCAAACCCCGCCCACCTCAAACGACGCACAGAGGAGGGAGGAGGGGGTGGGGGGGTTGATGTGTGAGGGATCAGGGTTGGGGTGGGGGCGGGGTTTAGTGGTAGCAGGGGTGTATAATGTAGCCCGGAAGAGTCAGGGCTGCATGAGATTCTGGGTGTTTGTTCTGTTGTGTTTATGTTGTGTTAAGGTGCAGATGTTCTCCCGAAATGTGTTTGTCATTCTTGTTTGGTTTTGGTTCAAAGTGTGGCGCATTATTAGTAAGAGTGTTAAAGTTGTTTTATATGGTCACCGTCAGTGTAACCTGTGTGGCTGTTGACAAAGTATGCCTTGCTGTCACGTACGTGTGCAAGCAGAAGATGTATAATGTATAACAAATGTTGGGCTGGCACACTGTTAATACAGATTGTAGAGAGCGCCAAATGTTGTATCATCATGGCACGCCCTTATTATAGTTGTAAGGGTGAAAATCGCCCGGAAAAGGGTGGAGTGCCATCTCCGGGTTGGGGAGGAGATCTTGCCCCAAGTGGAGGAGTTCAAGTACCTCGGAGTCTTGTTCACGAGTGAGGGAAGAGTGGATCGTGAGATCGACAGGCGGATCGGTGCGGCGTCTTCAGTAATGCGGACGCTGTATCGATCCGTTGTGGTGAAGAAGGAGCTGAGCCGGAAGGCAAAGCTCTCAATTTACCGGTCGATCTACGTTCCCATCCTCACCTATGGTCATGAGCTTTGGGTTATGACCGAAAGGACAAGATCACGGGTACAAGCGGCCGAAATGAGTTTCCTCCGCCGGGTGGCGGGGCTCTCCCTTAGAGATAGGGTGAGAAGCTCTGCCATTTGGGGGGACCTCAAAGTAAAGCCGCTGCTCCTCCACATCGAGAGGAGCCAGATGAGGTGGTTCGGGCATCTGGTCAGGATGCCACCCGAACGCCTCCCTAGGGAGGTGTTTAGGGCACGTCCCACCGGTAGGAGGCCGCGGGGAAGACCCAGGACACGTTGGGAAGACTATGTCTCCCGGCTGGCCTGGGAACGCCTCGGGGTCCCACAGGAAGAGCTGGACGAAGTGGCTGGGGAGAGGGAAGTCTGGGCTTCCCTGCTTAGGTTGCTGCCCCCGCGACCCGACCTCGGATAAGCGGAAGAAGATGGATGGATGGATGGATGGGGGAAAATCGGTGAATATTAATCCCGCGAGTTTTCTGCGAGAGGCACTGAAATCCGGAAGTCTCACGGGAAAATTGGGGGGTTCAGCAAGTAAGCTGCTGAGCCGCATCAGAGTGATCAAAGAGCCGCATGCGGCTCCGGAGCCGCGGGTTGCCGACCCCTGGTCTGGGCTGTACTCTTGTACAGTCTCCACCAGGCTCTGACGAAAGATTGTACTCCTCCTCTTTTATTTGGACTTTCCCTGATTACATGGCAACAGCTGTTTCTAAAGGAAAGGGGTTGTAAACAGCCACTGCCTTTGTCACAAAACAGTTCAAAGAAAAAGTGCCTGGAGTGGAGTCAGGTCCTGCTTCCTCTCCGCTTTGTCGATCTCGGGTCAAGAGAATGTGGATTACAATACATCAAAGAAACCGACGCCTTCATGTCGCTTCCCATCCTACACAGTGGAGTTTTACAAGCCTTTTGATTGGTAAGATCAAAGACAGCTTTTGTCTTGCTCGCCGGGAACTCATTGAAACGCAAAGTTTTGTGATAACTTAGATACAATTATTCTATGTATTTTCAGTAAAGAAAAGATACTGAATTTGAGTTTAAAAAAGCTTCCAAATCTAGGTCATTGATTGCCCTTTGCCAAAGCACTGGTGAGAAGCACCGATGTCTACAAGTAATCAAAGAATACAAATAGTAATTTGCCATTTGAAAGTGTTGTTTAGTAAATGTCAACTTGAATTACAAGTCTCATAGTATTCAGTACAAGACTTGTTTACTGCAGAATGAAGTTTGTGATGACAAGCAAAATAAAAGAACTTTGAGAGGAAAATAAGTTCTCTTTACCTCCCAAAACATAACGAAAAAGAAGCAAAACGGACCTTTAGCCTGGGTTACCTATGCCGTTGCACCTTTTAGTAAACAGAATCATTAATATGAACAAAATGTTACCTTGTATTACCTCGATCAAACATAGCGAAAACGTCTACAACAAGATACCACAGTAGTTAACAGAAGGAATAGGAGAGTACTCAGCATAATCCTGCACGGGACAATCGGACTAAATAAAAAATTGTAATCGAATGATATAAAAAAATTACGTTTTTTTGGCCAAATTGCCAAGCGTAATTTCACCAACGCATCAAAACGTTGGTTTTTCCCTTCGACAACAATAAATACTGCGAATCCTGACAGATTTCATGAAAGATAAACACGACTTCCATCCATCCATCCATCCATCCATCTTCTTCCGCTTATCCGAGGTCGGGTCGCGGGGGCAGCAGCCTAAGCAGGGACGCCCAGACTTCCCTCTCCCCAGCCACTTCGTCCAGCTCCTCCCGGGGGATCCCGAGGCGTTCCCAGGCCAGCCGGGAGACATAGTCTTCCCAACGTGTCCTGGGTCTTCCCCGTGGCCTCCTACCGGTCGGACGTGCCCTAAACACCTCCCGAGGGAGGCGATCGGGTGGCATCCTGACCAGATGCCCAAACCACCTCATCTGGCTCCTCTCCATGTGGAGGAGCAGCGGCTTTACTTTGAGCTCCCCCCGGATGACAGAGCTTCTCACCCTATCTCTAAGGGAGAGCCCCGCCACCCGGCGGAGGAAACTCATTTCGGCCGCTTGTACCCGTGATCTTGTCCTTTCGGTCATAACCCAAAGCTCATGACCGGTGAGGATGGGAACGTAGATCGACCGGTAAATTGAGAGCTTTGCCTTCCGGCTCAGCTCCTTCTTCACCACAACGGATCGATACAGCGTCCGCATTACTGAAGACGCCGCACCGATCCGCCTGTCGATCTCACGATCCACTCTTCCCTCACTCGTGAACAAGACTCCGAGGTACTTGAACTCCTCCACTTGGGGCAAGATCTCCTCCCCAACCCGAAGATGCCATTCCACCCTTTTCCGGGCGAGAACCATGGACTCGGACTTGGAGGTGCTGATTCTCATCCCAGTCGCTTCACACTCGGCTGCGAACCGATCCAGCGAGAGCTGAAGATCCTGGCCAGATGAAGCCATCAGGACCACGTCATTTGCAAAAAGCAGAGACCTAATCCTGCAGCCACCAAACCAGATCCCCTCAACGCCTTGACTGCGCCTAGAAATTCTGTCCATAAAAGTTATGAATAGAATCGGTGACAAAGGGCAGCCTTGGCGAAGTCCAACCCTCACTGGAAACGTGTCCGACTTACTACCGGCAATGCGGACCAAGCTCTGGCACTGATCATACAGGGAGCGGACCGCCACAATCAGACAGTCCGATACCCCATACTCTCTGAGCACTCCCCACAGGACTTCCCGAGGGACACGGTCGAATGCCTTCTCCAAGTCCACAAAACACATGTAGACTGGTTGGGCAAACTCCCATGCACCCTCAAGGACCCTGCCGAGTAACGCGACTTATTTGGGATAAATATCTTTTTTTGCGCCTGAGTATATGGAGTAAAACTACACGATTTTGAGGAAAAAACCTCATTGCGATTCTTCTCTCCAAAATTGTGTTTGCGATTCGAGGTCGGCAAGTATGCACATATACAGGGCCGGCCCGTGGCATAGGCCGTATAGGCAAATGCTAAGGGCGCCGTCCATCAGGGGGCGCCACGCAAGTGCCACAATGTTGGAGAGAAAAAAAAAAAAGAGAGAAAAAAAGGTGGTACTATTATCCCCCCCCCCCCCCCCCCTCCAGCACGGTGCGCCCCCTCCCTTCCCGTATCATGACTCTTTTTGGACGTCACCACATCAAAAAATCAACACAAGATGTCAAAACGGCCAAAACTGTCAGGTGCCCAGGGAAGAAAAAAGAGAAAAGAAGAGGAGGAGAAACGAGAAAAGACAGAGGTAGCAAGTAGGTAACGTTAGCCTACATGAAATTATTTGTCTGTTACAGAATGTGATAGTAACCTGGCTTTTTAGCATTAAGCTAATGTTACATGAGTCGGCAATTGCTAATCAATAAATAGCTAGTTCTGTTTTAACGTCGGGTTAATATTGTGGAGGGGGCTAAATTGTTATGGAAAATAATAATGTAACGTTAGGTAATTACAGTACTCCCACCTTACATTCCTCTGGGACATTTGTATTAGATATTTTAAGCAGGTGTTTTTTGTTTGCATTGTTATTGCCTTCTGGTTAGCTAATGTTTGCCCTGCAGGTAATAGTCACTTTTCCACCCCTTTATATATTAGGTATAGTTGTAAGTAAAAAAAAAAAAGGTCAAAGACAAAGCTATTCGGTTTCTTGTGAGTATATACACTTCACTGCCGATGTGGGGGGGGGGGGGCACTTTTACATATTGCAACATACATCTCGAGACTTGCAACAGAGGGGGGGGAGTGGGGGCTACGGTGGCAGGCTGCAGCTCTTCAGGCGCTGCCCAGCTGTCCATCACCCCTAAGGGATTTGCGTCAAGGGCATTGGATGGGGGGCGGGGTATGTGTGTGTGGCGTATATTGTTTTGTGGCTGCATGTGTGTGTGTGTAAGCCTGCCGTGTGTCAAATGGTGTTTGTTATTAGCTGCCTCCACTACAGCGCACTCAAACTTGCTCTTTCCTTAAACACTTTTGATTGAGTTAACTCTCTGGGGATAGGTTGATTGGCAACACTAAATGGTCCCTAGTGTGTAAATGTTGTCTGTCTATCTGTGTTGGCCCTGCGATGAGGTGGCGACTTGTCCAGGGTTTATCCCGCCTTCCGCCCGAATGCAGCTGAGATAGGCTCCAGTACATGTGTGTTCTTGTCTTACATAGGGATTGTGAATAATAAGCAAAATTCCAAAAACTCATATATTTTCATACAAAACCCCGTTTCCATATGAGTTGGGAAATTGTGTTCGATGTAAATATAAACGGAATACAATGATTTGCAAATCCTTTCCAACCCATATTCAATTGAATGCACTACAAAGACAACATATTTGATGTTCAAACTCATAAACTTTATTTTTTTTTTGGCAAATAATAATTAACTTAGAATTTCATGGCTGCAACACGTGCCAAAGTAGTTTTGGAAAGGGCATGTTCACCACTGTGTTACATGGCCTTTTCTTTTAACAACACTCAGTAAAGGTTTGGGAACTGAGGAGACACATTTTTGAAGTTTCTCAAGTGGAATTCTTTCCCATTCTTGCTTGATGTACAGCTTAAGTTGTTCAACAGTCCGGGGGTCTCCGATGTGGTATTTTAGGCTTCATAATGCGCCACATTATGGTCTGGACTACAGGCAGGCCAGTCTAGTACCCGCACTCTTTTACTATGAAGCCACGTTGATGTAACACGTTGTCTTGCTGAAATAAGCAGGGGCGTCCATGGTAACGTTGCTTGGATGGCAACATATGTTGCTCCAAAACCTGTATGTACCTTTCAGCATTAATGGTGCCTTCACAGATGTGTAAGTTACCCATGTCTTGGGCACTAATACACCCCCATACCATCACACATGCTGACTTTTCAACTTTGCGCCTACAACAATCCGGATGGTTCTTTTCCTCGTCCTCGTCCACAGTTTCCGAAAACAATTTGAAATGTGGACTCGTCAGAACCACAGAACACTTTTCCACTTTGTATCAGTCCATCTTAGATGAGCTCAGGCCCAGCGAAGCCGACGGCGTTTCTGGGTGTTGTTGATAAACGGTTTTCGCCTTGCATAGGAGAGTTTTAACTTGCACTTACAGATGTAGCGACCGACTGTAGTTACTGACAGTGGGTTTCTGAAGTGTTCCTGAGCCCATGTGGTGATATCCTTTACACGCCGATGTCGCTTGTTGATGCAGTACAGCCTGATGGATCGAAGGCTTAGCTGCTTACGTGCGGTGATTTCTCCAGATTCTCTGAACCCTTTGATGATGTTACGGACCGTAGATGGTGAAATCCCTAAATTCCTTGCAATAGCTGGTTGAGAAAGGTTTTTCTTAAACTGTTCAACAATTTGCTCACGCATTTGTTGACAAAGTGGTGACCCTCGCCCCATCCTTGTTTGTGAATGACTGAGCATTTCATGGAATCTACTTTTATACCCAATCATGACACCCACCTGTTCCCAATTTGCCTGTTCCAAATAAGTGTTTGATGAGCATTCCTCAACTTTATCAGTATTTATTGCCACCTTTCCCAACTTCTTTGTCACGTGTTGCTGGCATCAAATTCTAAAGTTAATGATTATTTGCAAAAAAAAAATTTTTTTTATGAGTTTGAACATCAAATATGTTGTCTTTGTAGCATATTCAACTGAATATGGGTTGAAAATGATTTGCAAATCATTGTATTCCGCTTATATTTACATCTAACACAATTTCCCAACTCATATGGAAACGGGGTTTGTAAATTCCATTTATAAAACTAATTTCTGTCTCCTTTGTGGTTAGATTGGCGTTTGCCTGCATGAGCTGGTGCTTGCGTGCGTGTAAATTCCCTCTTGAATAATTGCAGGAGGCATGAAAGTGCATAACAAGCTTACAAAAATTGTGTTTTTGTGTTTGGGGCCAAGAACCAAGCAGTGATAAAAGGGGGGAGGGACAGGATGGAGGTTTCTCAATCTCTGCAGGTTCTTTTTTTTTTTTTTTTTGAAGGGGTTACTCCGAGTCATGGGGCCTCTTGATCACCTGTTGATTTGCTGGAACTTTTTTTTTTTTTTTTTAATTAATTGTTATTGCAGCGCAGATGGAACAGACATGCTGAGCGAGCATTCTGGGGTTTCGATGCACTAGCTGAAAGTTTCACTCCTTTTTCCACTTCACCTAGTACACTCTGACACACGCAGCCCAAAAGTTGTTTTTGTGGAACAGCTCAAATCAATAAAAGCTTTGAATAAACATTAAATACGTGCACTCTACATATACCGTATTTTTCGGACTATAAGTCGCAGTTTTTTTCATAGTTTGGTGCGACATATATATGTTTTTTTTCTTTTTTTATTATGCATTTTCGGCAGGTGAGACTTATACTCCGGTGCGACTTATACTCGGAAAAATACTAAGTACTTCAACCAAATGGAATACAGGAGCTTGATTTTTAAATGTATCATTTACAGAGGTGGGTAGAGTAGCCAGAAATTGTACTCAAGTAAGAGTACTGTTACTTTAGAGATGTATTACTCAAGTAAAAGTAAGGAGTAGTCACCCAAATATTTACTTGAGTAAAAGTTAAAAAAAACGACTCAAGTACTGAGTAACTGATGAGTAACATACACACACATATTATATATATATATATATATATATATATATATATATATATATATATATACACACATTTATATATATACATATATATATATATACCGTATTTTCCGCACTATAAGGCGCACCTAAAAACCACAAATTTTCTCAAAAGCTGACAGTGCGCCTTATAACCCGGTGCGCTTTATATATGGATTAATATTAAGATTCATTTTCATAAAGTTTCGGTCTCGCAACTACAGTAAACAGCCGCCATCTTTTTTCCCCGTAGAAGAGGAAGTGCTTCTTCTTCTACGCAAGCAACCGCCAAGGTAAGCACCCGCCCCCATAGAACAGGAAGCGCTTCTTCTTCTACTGTAAGCAACCACCCGCCCGCGTAGAAGAAGAAGAAGCGCGCGGATATTACGTTTCATTTCCTTTGTGTGTTTACATCTGTAAAGACCACAAAATGGCTCCTACTAAGCGACAGGTTTCCGGTTCATGAAAAGACGCAATCTCTCCATCCGCACACGGATTACTATTTCACAGCAACTGCCTAAAGACTTTCAAGAAAAGCTGGCTACTTTCCGTGCATATTGTAAAAACAAGATAGCTGAAAAAAAGATCCGGCCAGAGAACATTATCAACATGGACGAGGTTCCACTGACTTTTGATATTCCTGTGAACCGCACTGTGGATACAACGGGAGCACGTACGGTGAATATTCGCACCACAGGGAATGAGAAGTCATCCTTCACTGTGGTTCTAGCTTGCCATGCTAATGGCCAGAAACTTCCACCCATGGTGATATTCAAAAGGAAGACCTTGCCAAAAGAGACCTTTCCAGCCGGCGTCATCATAAAAGCTAACTCGAAGGGATGGATGGATGAAGAAAAGATGAGCGAGTGGTTAAGGTAAGTTTACGCGAAGAGGCCGGGTGGCTTTTTTCACGCAGCTCCGTCCATGTTGATATACGACTCCATGCGCGCCCACATCACGCTGGTTTTTAATATATTATTAAAGTTTGACTGACCTATCTGACTGTTTTTTTGACATTCCTTTAGCGCAGTTAGATGCGGCTTATAACACGGGGCGGCTTATAGGTGGACAAAGTTTTGAAATATGCCGTTCATTGAAGGCGCGGCTTATAACCCAGGGCGCCTTATGGTGCGGAAAATACGGTATATACATATATATATATATATATATATATATATATACACATATATATATACAGTATATAATTTATATTTATTTATTTTGCCGTTTTTGTTTACATGTTAAAGGTGTTTTAATGAATATACATGCATGTTTAACACATAGATTCCTTTCTTTCATGAAGACAAGAATATAAGTTGGTGTATTACCTGATTCTGATGACTTGCATTGATTGGAATCAGACAGTAGTGATGATAACGTCCACGTTTTCAAATGGAGGAGAAAAAAAGTTCCTCCTTTCTGTCTAATACCACATGAAAGTGGTTGGTTTTTGGCATCTTATTTGTCCAACTTCCATATTCGTTTTTATACACTTTACAAGAAATATATTGCCGGCAAACTCCGTAGCTTGCTAGCTTGTTTGCGCTGGTTTTCGGAGACTCTTGTTTTGAAAGCGCAGGCGCGATGGAGCGGCACTTTTATTGTGAAGACAGGAACTGTGCAGTCAGTCTTTAGGCTTTTGACGGGATGTACGGTTGAAATAAAAAGGTCTTTTTTCCTTCACACTTTTGATTGATTGATTGAAACTTTTATTATTAGATTGCACAGTACAGTACATATTCCGTACAATTGACCACTAAATGGTAACACCCCAATAAGTTTTTCAACTTGTTTAAGTCAGGTCATGTGACCGCCTGGCTCTGTTTGATTGGTCCAACGTCACCAGTGACTGCATCTGATTGGTGGAACGGAGTGAACGTCACCAGTGACTGTATTTGTTGAAACGCAGGCACTATGAAGGTCTGTCTGACAGACCAAAACAAACAAAGCGTGCATTAACAGATCGATAAAAATTAGTAGCGAGTAGCGAGCTGAATGTAGATAAAAGTAGCGGAGTAAAAGTAGCGTTTCTTCTCTATAAATATACTCAAGTAAAAGTAAAAGTATGTTGCATTAAAACTACTCTTAGAAGTACAATTTATCCCAAAAGTTACTCAAGTAGATGTAACGGAGTAAATGTAGCGCGTTACTACCCACCTCTGATCATTTATGTGCTGTACTGTATTGCAACCAAAAAAGGACAATGTGGGAAATAGAATTCTGTTCAGGGAGTACAATGACTATATAATAGAAATATAAAAAAAAAAAAATGTATATGGCATATTTTCTATGCTAAGTGTAACAAAGTTTCAAAGTACCAGCTCTGCAAATGCAGGGTTCAGAGGTCAGCAGACGAGACAAACTGGGGACGTATGGTGCCCCCTACTGGCCTCTGCTCTGCCCTTGACTTCATCAAATCCAGTTCTGAGAGTCAATTGATGTGTGTGATAATAAAAACAGGTTGCATACGTATCATTTTATGTTGCACTTTGTCCAGATTCAACATTAGAATGAGAGGTATCAAATAATGACATCAAATTCACTGAAATGGTCAGTGACCCACCCTGTCCAGCAGATGGCGCACAGTTAAAATAAGTCCTATTTTCATTATCATTAAAGCAAACACAATAATTAAATTCATACTGCAATAATTAGCAGTTGAACAATTTACAATAACAGACTATTTCAAAGTTATTCAAATTTTTATATAGATTGCATGATTTTACAGTTAACCACAATGATTCAACTTCCATTGCAAATCAATGCATTTTTTTAAATTAAACAATTTTAAGTGTAATTGTCTATTTAATTTGACAGGAGTGATTTTAATCTGACATTTTTTTTAAATGCATTATTACCAATACATTTATTATTACCACTACTACCGTATTTTCCGCACCATAAGGCGCCCTGGGTTATAAGCCGCGCCTTCAATGAACGGCATATTTCAAAACTTTGTCCACCTATAAGCCGCCCCGTGTTGTAAGCCGCATCTAACTGCGCTAAAGGAATGTCAAAAAAACAGTCAGATAGGTCAGTCAAACTTTAATAATATATTAAAAACCAGCGTGATGTGGGCGTGCATGGAGTCGTATATCAACATGGACGGAGCTGCGTGAAAAAAGCCACCCGGCCTCTTCGCGTAAACTTAAACTTACCTTAACCACTCGCTCATCTTTTCTTCATCCATCCCTTCGAGTTAGCTTTTATGATGACGCCGGCTGGAAAGGTCTCTTTTGGCAAGGTCTTCCTTTTGAATATCACCATGGGTGGAAGTTTCTGGCCATTAGCATGGCAAGCTAGAACCACAGTGAAGGATGACTTCTCATTCCCTGTGGTGCAAATTTTCACCGTACGTGCTCCCGTTGTATCCACAGTGCGGTTCACAGGAATATCAAAAGTCAGTGGAACCTCGTCCATGTTGATAATGTTCTCTGGCCGGATCTTTTTTTCAGCTATCTTGTTTTTACAATATGCACGGAAAGTAGCCAGCTTTTCTTGAAAGTCTTTAGGCAGTTGCTGTGAAATAGTAGTCCGTGTGCGGATGGAGAGATTGCGTCTTTTCATGAACCGGATCCCTGTCGCTTAGTAGGAGCCATTTTGTGGTCTTTACAGATGTAAACACACAAAGGAAATGAAACGTAATATCCGCGCGCTTCTTCTTCTTATACGCGGGCGGGTGGTTGCTTACAGTAGAAGAAGAAGCGCTTCCTGTTCTATGGGGGCGGGTGCTTACCTTGGCGGTTGCTTGCGTAGAAGAAGAAGCACTTCCTCTTCTACGGGGAAAAAAGATGGCGGCTGTTTACCGTAGTTGCGAGACCGAAACTTTATGAAAATGAATCTTAATATTAATCCATATATAAAGCGCACCGGGTTATAAGCCGCACTGTCAGCTTTTGAGTAAATTTGTGGTTTTTAGGTGCGGCTAATAGTGCGGAAAATACGGTAGTATTATTTGTACTATAGCTATGAAAATCACTCATCATTTTCTGTTCCTGTCCACTTTGTCCTTTCTCCACGGATTCGTATCAATCTCTGTCCCAAGTAGCCAATTGGTTTATCCCTGTAACACCCCTTGTTGTAAAATTACAACGTTACCTTTAACCATCCTAAAAAAAACAATCTGTTATATATTTTTTTATTTTTTTTTTAACACATTTACATAGTCATTGGGTCCTATTGTTCAGTCTCACAAGGCTATTGGATCGTACATTTGTTTATAAGTCACGCCTTCTGGCCATGAACTCACATGGTGGTAGCGGGGGTGTATATTGTAGCTGGGAAGAGTTAGGGCTGCTGGGTATTTGTTCTGTTGTGTTTATGTTGTCTTACGGTGCGGATGTTCTCCCGAAATGTGTTTGTCATTCTTGTTTGGTGTGGGTTCACAGTGCGGCGCATATTTGTAACGGTGTTAAAGTTGTTTATACGGCCACCCTCAGTGTGACCTGTATGGCTGTTTATCAAGTATGTCTTGCAGTCACTTACGTGTGTCTGCAGAAGCCTCATACAACATGTGACTGGGCCGGCACGCTGTTTGTATGGTGAAAAAAGCGGACGCGACGACAGGTTGTAGAGGACGTTAAAGGCAGTGCTATCACGGCACGCCCTTAATATTGATGCCCGGGTGAAAATCGGGACAAATTCAGGAGAATGGTTACCGGGAGGGGCACTGAAATTTGGGAGTCTCCCGGAAAAGTCAGGAGGGGCACTGAAATTCGGGAGTCTCCCGGAAAAATCGGGAGGGTTGGCAAGTATAATGATAGGGCGTGATAGCCATTCAAAGAAGGTGAATTCATTAAAAAGTGCACACTCGATTTTTTTAAGAAATCTTTTCTCGCGGCCCAGCCTCACCCAGTTTCTGCATCCAGTGGACCCCAGGTAAATTAAGTTTGAGACCCCTGGTCTAGAGAATGTACATATGTAGTTATTGTGGAACAGATGCATCAAATTTCATTTAGAGCTTGTTATATAATTGTTGCAATTATACAACACTGGGTGAATGTGGTAGTCAAACAGCTGGCTTGTTGCAGTGGGCTCAAACAGGTTGTATTCCCTCCACTACATCACTGCCTGAAGTATTTTCTCTATACATGGATTGTATACATTCTACAGACGTTTTTAGGACTTTCACCACCAATGAAAGTCTTCATGACCAATGTCATGAAAAGAAAAAAAGTTTTTTAAGACTTTTATCTTGTTTCATATTTGTAATAAATGACTTCATAAAAATATAACTAATGTATGATTATTATTAATGATATATACTGTTATGGGGCTAAGTAAGGAATCAACCCTGCAAATGAACCCTTAGTTGTTCAGACAACTTGAGTACAAATACAGAAATTCTGCTCCCATCAAAGCCCAATGTTGCAATACTACAACATTTCTCTAAAAACGTATATAAACTCTTTTTTTTATCTCTGCAATTTCTGCATCAAATGCCTCCTACAACAACATCTGAAAGGTCACTTTTTTTTTTTTTTTGGTTTTTCTATATTTGGGTCTTACAGGGGTTTATAGTACTTTTTGGAAATAGTTGTTTGATTTCAACTGTCTAGTGTTATAATGAATATTGTTTAACGGATGTTGGAAAAAGAAAAAGACAATAACACATCAACAAACTGCCATAGCAGAACAAAAGAAATCCGGTACATTTGCACAATCGCTGCATCAGAAAAGAATATGAGCCTATACAGAGCATCTATGAGCAGGCAGTTAGGAAAAAAGCTAAGAAAATGATTTCCAACTCACAACACCCACTCTTTCCTGAATATGGAACCCTGCCATCAGGGAGAAGACTCCGGGTCCCACTATGCAAATCTAACCGCCTTAAATTATCATTTGTCCCAGCCTCCATTAAGCTGACCAACAATGTGCAATAGAATTTTAATACATAGGTTAGCACTTTTTTAGCACATAGCACTTTAGCACATAGCACTTTAGCACACAGCACTTTATCCATGAGCTCTAGTGCAATGCACATTGGTACTTTATCTTTATCTCCATACTGTAGATTTTATGCCTACATCAAAGTGCCACCTAACGTCTATCAAGCTCCATGTTCTGATGTTTAAATGTTAGTTGTATGGTTGTGGTTGTGTCTGTGCTTGTGTTTTTTTTCTGTTGTTTTTGGGTATGTTAAGAAAGCAATGATGCACTGTGCCCAAGACAAATTTCCCCGAGGGGACAATAAAGTTGAACCTTGAACCTTGAACCATGAATTAAAACAGATGACAGCCAAATGGACTTTGCTGTTTTATTTTCAATGAAACAATAGAAAACACGTACTCATATAGTAGTGCAGTTGGCACAGTACAGTAAACTGACAGTTAATATTTAAACATTTAACATTTCTAACAATTTTGAACAGAAATAGTTCATGCACATTCAGATAAATTCTTCAAAATTACAGTTAAAAAATTTTGGCCGCACTAATTGACTGAAAGAGCACGCACTTGGCGCGATGATGTCATGTTATCGATGGAAAAATGCATTTTTAGACAATATGATTTGCCTGAGCGGCTAGGAGACCCCGAGAGTAACAAGCGGTTGCCTTGTTGCCTTTCCATTAAGAACAATAAACTCGTTTTTAGTATAAGTTTGCTGGTTTCATGAAATGCAATGCCGAGCACATATCATTATGTCAAGATAATGGCACTAGCATTTACTTCATTTAAGAATATTTTTCATCGTATTGAGCAAAAAAGTCTCTTTTTTTTCTACCAAGAAAAGTGCACTTGTTATTAGTGATAATATACTTATTTTAAGGTATTAATTTTACTTGTTTTGGAAAGTCTTGACAAGCCAAACTTTCTTGTTCTATTGGCAGATAATTTTGCTTAGTTCAAATAAAATACCCCTCATTTTTGTATTTTTAGGGCCCGCATGGCCCATTGCACAAGGACTCCCGAAGGGAGTCCTTATGCAATGGGACATAAGGACCTATTGTTTTTCTAAGGTTTTATTATTATTATTATTATTATTATTATTATTATTATTATTATTATTATTATTATTATACCGGCCGCCTCTTTGAGCTGCAATTTGACCCATTTAACATGCTTCAAAACTCACCATATTTGACGCACACGTCAGGACCTGCGAAAATTGCCTTTTGATGAAAAAACCAAACCACAAAAATAATAATTGCGCTCTAGCGCCCCCTAGGAATAAAACAAACTAGACTGCCTGTAACTCCCACTAGGAAGGTCGGGGAGACATGAAACATGTAGGTCTGACTTACACCTACCTTTCATAATTGTACAGTCTCGGGCTAAAATCAACAGGAAGTTGGCAATTCCCCCTTCAAGACAAAAAAGTACTAAAAACAGACACTTTTGCCTCTTTGAGCTGTAATTTGACCCCCTTAACATGCTTCAAAACTCACCAAACTGAACGCACACATCAGGACTGCCAAAAAGTGTGATCTAATAAAAAAAACCTAACCCCAAATCTCAAAATTGTGCTCTAGCGCAATTTTTTAATAAAACGCACAAAAAACTGCTCCTCGGATGAAAAAACTGACAAAAGTGCCTTTAACTCCCACTGGGAAGGTCGGAAAGACATGAAACAAAAAACCTCTATGTAGGTCTCACTTAGACCTACATTTCATAAATTGACAACCCCCAGCAAAAATCAACAGGAAGTTTGCTATTCCCCCTTCAAAACAATTTTTTTGTAAAAACCGGTCACCTTCCTCTGAGCGCGTTTGTCGTTTCGGCTTCAAACTAACACAGGAGAGAGATTAAACCCTTGTGTATAAAATAACAGAACAGCTTTTTAATACCTGCTCTGGTTTTGATTTTATGACCCTTCAAAGACCCGCTGCGCTGATGCTGCTGCGCTGCTGTTTTTTTAAGATGGCTGCTTAAAAGCAGGAAGCACCAACGTGCCCACACAATGCAGACAAGGTAGGTACACTAGACCAAAGTCTTGGGACACTTCAGACTAAAAGTAGACAAAAGTATTGGGACACTTAGGACCAGGGCCGGCCCGTGGCATAGGCCGTATAGGCAAATGCTAAGGGCGCCGTCCATCAGGGGGCGCCATGCCAGTGCCACAAATGTTGGAGAAAAAAAAAAAAAAAAAAAAGTTGTTACTATTATTTCTAAATACAAAAAATAATCCCACGTTAATTAAAATGCAAAGTAAAGCCTATTTAATAGAAATATTATTCGTTACAACATTACGCCCCCCCCTCCTCCCCCCGCACGGTGCGCCCCCTCCCTTCCCGTATGATGACTCTTTTTGGACGTCACCACATCAAAAAATCAACACAAGATGTCAAAACGGCCAAAACTGTCAGGTGCCCAGGGAAGAAAAAAGAGAAAAGAAGAGGAGGAGAAACGAGAAAAGACAGAGGTAGCAGGTAGGTAACGTTAGCCTACATGAAATTATTTGTCTGTTACAGAATGTGATAGTAACCTGGCTTTTTAGCATTAAGCTAATGTTACATGATTCGGCAATTGCTAATCAATAAATAGCTAGTTCTGTTTTAACGTCGGGTTATTGTGGAGGGGGCTAAATTGTTATGGAAAATAATAATGTAACGTTAGGTAATTACAGTACTCCCACCTTACATTCCTCAGGGACATTTGTATTAGTTCTTTTAAGCAGGTGTTTTTTGTTTACATTATTGCCTTCTGGTTAGCTAATGTTTGCCCTGCAGGTAATAGTCACTTTTCCACCCCTTTATATATTAGGTATAGTTGTAAGTAAAAAAAAAAGGTCAAAGACAAAGCTATTCGGGTTCTTGTGAGTATATACACTTCACTGCCGATGTGGGGGGGCGCCACCTAAAATCTTGCCTAGGGCGCCAGATTGGTTAGGGCCGGGCCTGCTTAGGACTAGCACCTGCCAAATACGCGGGCCCGACCAACGCTGCTTGCAGCTTTAATTTTTTTCTTGTTTTTGAACACTGACTTTTTGCAGTGCATTAGCTCCATTGTAAGCTGACTTTCGCTAACTTTTATTTATGAGTTAGAATGCATTAAAAAAAAAAAAAAAAAAAAAAGGAAGACATGCTTTTGTCGTACACAAGATTGAATGATAGGCAAAAGTCCCCCCAAAAAAAGTGCAGTTTGTGGTTTATTAATTGCAGTGCAGCTAGCTACCGTATTTTCCGCACTATTAGCCGCACCTAAAAACCACAAATTTACTCAAAAGCTGACAGTGCGCCTTATAACCCCGTGCGCTTTATATATGGATTAATATTAAGATTCATTTTCATAAAGTTTCGGTCTCGCAACTACGGTAAACAGCCGCCATCTTTTTTCCCCGTAGAAGAGGAAGTGCTTCTTCTTCTACGCAAGCAACCGCCAAGGTAAGCACCCGCCCCCATAGAACAGGAAGCGCTTCTTCTTCTACTGTAAGCAACCACCCGCCCACGTAGAAGAAGAAAAAGCGCGCGGATATTACCGTACGTTTCATTTCCTTTGTGTGTTTACATCTGTAAAGACCACAAAATGGCTCCTACTAAGCGACAGGGATCCGGTTCATGAAAAGACGCAATCTCTCCATCCGCACACGGACTACTATTTCACAGCAACTGCCTAAAGACTTTCAAGAAAAGCTGGCTACTTTCCGTGCATATTGTAAAAACAAGATAGCTGAAAAAAAGATCCGGCCAGAGAACATTATCAACATGGACGAGGTTCCACTGACTTTTGATATTCCTGTGAACCGCACTGTGGATACAACGGGAGCACGTACGGTGAATATTCGCACCACAGGGAATGAGAAGTCATCCTTCACTGTGGTTCTAGCTTGCCATGCTAATGGCCAGAAACTTCCACCCATGGTGATATTCAAAAGGAAGACCTTGCCAAAAGAGACCTTTCCAGCGGCCGGCGTCATCATAAAAGCTAACTCGAAGGGATGGATGAAGAAAAGATGAGCGAGTGGTTAAGGTAAGTTTAAGTTTACGCGAAGAGGCCGGGTGGCTTTTTTCACGCAGCTCCGTCCATGTTGATATACGACTCCATGCGCGCCCACATCACGCTGGTTTTAATATATTATTAAAGTTTGACTGACCTATTTGACTGTTTTTTTGACATTCCCTTTAGCGCAGTTAGATGCGGCTTACAACACGGGGCGGCTTATAGGTGGACAAAGTTTTGAAATATGCCGTTCATTGAAGGCGCGGCTTATAACCCAGGGCGCCTTATGGTGCGGAAAATACGGTAATCTACATAAAAACAACAGGAGCAAAGTTGTTGTTTCCTGGCTTCTTTATTCACTCGCCTCAGAGAGCAGCGTGGCGGACAAAGCGACAAGATTGTATTAGCGAAAAACGCATAATAGTGGCCGATGACCGCGGGAGCGTTTACGCGTTTAAAAAGGAAGTGTTTATTGAAATGAACGACTTGCATTTTGTGTGCATTGATGGGTTCATGTTTTTTTTTACAACAACATGTGACGAGTAAATACAAGCAAAGATCAGTAACTCTCAACTTCCTCCCTTCCAGGGACATCACAGACCCTCTCAAAAGTCTCCTTTTTGTCAAATGTCGGCGGTGACCTTCTCGATCACGGTGTCGAACTTCTCGCGGATCTGGGTGGCGAGCGGGGCGAAGAGCTCGGTCAGCTCGTCGATCTTCCCCTCCAGGGAGGTGCGCAGCTCTTCGGCGGTGGCCTCCAGCTGGGTCCTGAGACCCTCGGCCTGGCTCTCCAGCTGCCGGCCCAGACCCGTGGCCTGGCTCTGCAGCAGGGTGGAGATGTCGCTCAGCTTCTGGTTGGTGGTGTCGCCGGCCTGCTGGACGTAGGGCTCCAGCCCCTGCCTCATGTTGTCCAGGTTCTGGGAGGTGCGGGACTGGATCTCGCCCAGGTAGGTGGCCACGATGCTGTTATGATGATATTAGGATTAGCTTTCACGTCAAGACGAACCGCTCGTCTTTTAAAGCCGTCTTACTTCTGGATGTCTTCGGTGTCCTTGCTGAGGCGTTTCTTCAGCTTGTTGGTGTAGGCGCCGATGCGGTTGTGCACGTCGCCGGAGTTCTGCTCCACCATGGACCTGAGCTCGCCCAGGTACTCGGTGCTGCGCTCCTTGGCGTCCAACATGTCCTTCTGCAGCCTGTTGCCCAGCAGCTGCAGGTCAGTGGTCAGCTGACCTGTGGAGGCGGTGGCGTAGGGGCTCAGCTTGGCCTGGATGTTGTCCTTGTACGCCGTCAGCTCGGCCATAGTGTCGGTGATCAAGGTGCTGCCGAGAAAACGTAAACATGAGATGGTGCATCATCCGATGCAGAGGTAGGGCTCTTTTGATGACTACATCTACACTGCAAAAAGTCAGTGTTCAAAAACAAGGGGAAAAAAATACAAAAATGAGGGGTATTTTACTTGAATTAAGCAAAATGATCTGCCAATAGAACAAGAAAATGAGGCTTGTCAAGACTTTCCAAAACAAGTAAAATTAGCTAACCTCTGGGAAGCGCTACAGGTGCATTAAAACCAAAACAAACAGGCTAAAGAACAGCTTCTTCCCCAGGGCCATAACCATCCTGAACGGACTGCCCCATTGTCCCTCATAACTGCCTTCTCTTCGGTGCAATAACCCATTCCACCAACCACCCTGGTTTTGTTTTGTTTTTTCATGTATATATTCATTTCACACCATATTCATTGCACTTCTACATTTTTTAAATTTTTATATATTTGCACATTGTTTTTCTAGCATGCACACATCGCACTGTATGGAATGGCCTCAATCTCGTTACCTTGCGTAATGACAATAAAGCTGATTCTGATTCTGAACCCCAAAATACCTTAAAATAAGTATATTCTCACTAACAACAAGTGCACTTTTCTTGGTAGAAAAAACAAATATGAGACCTTTTTTCCTCAGTATGTTGAAAAATATTCTTAAATGAAGTAAATGCTAGTGCCATTATCTTGACATAATGATATGCGCTCGGCATTACATTTCTTGAAACCAGCAAACTTATACTAAAAACGAGTTTATTGTTCTTAATGGAAAGGCAACAAGGCAACCGCTTGTTACTCTCGGGGTCTACGAGCCGCTCAAGCAAATCATATGGTCTAAAAATGCATTTTTCCATCGATAACATGACATCATAGCGCCAAGTGCGTGCTCTTTTAGTCAATTAGTGCACAAGGAATATATATATATATATATATATATATATATATATATATATATATATATATATATATATATATATATATATATATATATATATATATGTATATATATGTGTATATACATGTGTATTGTTTTGTTGGATTGATTAATTTAAAAAAAAATTAAATTAAATTAATTAATTTACAGCCCGGCCCCCGGCCAATTTTTTTTTTTATTGTAATTTTGAAGAATTTATCTGAATGTGCATGAACTATTTCTAATATATATATATATATATATATATATATATATATATATATATATATATATATATATATATAATATTATAATAATAATATATATATATATATATATATATATATATATATATATATATATATATATATATATATATATATATATATATATTAGAAATAGTTCATGCACATTCAGATAAATTCTTCAAAATTTTAGAAATATAATAGAAATAGTTCATGCACATTCAGATAAATTCTTCAAAATTACAATAAAAAAAAAATATATATATATATAATTTTAAAGAATTTATCTGAATGTGCATGAACTATTTCTAATATATATATATATATATATATATATATATATATATATATATATATATATATATATATATATATATATATATATATATATATATATATATATATATATATATATATATATATAGTGTCATTTCTAACAATTTTGAACAGAAATAGTTCATGCACATTCAGATAAATTCCTCAAAATTACAATAAAAAAAAAGTTGGCCGGGGGCCAGGGTTGTAAATATATATATATATATATATATATATATATATAATTTTTTTTTGGTTTTTGTTTTCCTTATTGTAATTTTGAAGAATTTATCTGAATGTGCAATGTGCATGAATATATATTAGAAATAGTTCATGCACATTCAGATAAATTCTTCAAAATTATATATATATATATATTTTTTTTTTTTGAATTTTTGAAGAATTTATCTGAATGTGCATGAACTATTTCTAATATATATATATATATATATAATGTGCATAATATATATATATATATATAATGTGCATAATGTGCATGAACTATTTCTAATATATATATATATATATATATATATATATATATATATATATTAGCAATAGTTCATGCACATTCAGATAAATTCTTCAAAATTACAATAAAAAATTAAAAAAAAAAAAAAAATTAAAAAAAAAAAATATATATATATATATATATATATATATATATATATATATATATATTTACAACTCTGACCCCCGGCCAACTTTTTTTTTATTGTAATTTTGAGGAATTTATCTGAATGTGCATGAACTATTTCTGTTCAAAATTGTTAGAAATAACACATCTTAAATGTTTAAATATTAACTGTCAGTTTACTGTACTGTGCCAACTGTACTACTATATGAGTACGTATTTTCTATTGTCTCATTGAAAATAAAACAGCAAAGTCCATTTGGCTGTCATCTGTTTTAATTATGAGACACAATTGTGTCAAAGTCATGATTTTTTTTATTTCATGCTTGAAATAAGAAATGATTACTTTGAAAAAGCAGTTTTATACTTGTGAGTGTTGATGACACAGCTTTGCAACACTTGATTGATTGATTGTTTTACTCAATATAGGTCATCAAATCTCAGCAACAAGCTGTAATATCTTACTGAGATCATTTAGGACCAAAACCCTTAAAACAAGTAAAACACTCTAACATAAAATCTGCTTAGTGAGAAGAATGATCTTATCAGACAGAAAATAAGCAAATATCACCCTTATTTGACATATTTAATCTTACTTAGATTTCAGTTTTTGCAGTGTGGCTCTCAGATAAATCTTAGCTGACATTGCTTTACACGATAAGTAATGAATCATTCCGCTGGTAATCACAGTGTTAAAAATAACGTTCAAAATATAGAACATTCTCATGCATTCTAATCAGGGCCGGCCCGTGGCATAGGCCGTATAGGCAAATGCTAAGGGCGCCGTCCATAAGGGGGCGCCACGCCAGTGCCACAAATGTTGGAGAAAAAAAAAAAGAAAAAAAAAGTTGGTACTATTATTTCTAAATACAAAAAATAATCCCACGTTAATTAAAATGCAAAGTAAAGCCTATTTAATAGAAATATTATTTGTTACAACATTACGCCCCCCCTCCTCCTCCCCCGCACGGTGCGCCCCCTCCCTTCCCGTATCATGACTCTTTTTGGACGTCACCACATCAAAAAATCAACACAAGATGTCAAAACGGCCAAAACTGTCAGGTGCCCAGGGAAGAAAAAAAGAGAAAAGAAGAGGAGGAGAAACGAGAAAAGACAGAGGTAGCAGGTAGGTAACGTTAGCCTACATGAAATTATTTGTCTGTTACAGAATGTGATAGTAACCTGCTTTTTAGCATTAAGCTAATGTTACATGATTCGGCAATTGCTAATCAATAAATAGCTAGTTCTGTTTTAACGTCGGGTTAATATTGTGGAGGGGGCTAAATTGTTATGGAAAATAATAATGTAACGTTAGGTAATTACAGTACTCCCGCCTTACATTCCTCAGGGACATTTGTATTAGATCTTTTAAGCAGGTGTTTTTTTGTTTACATTGTTATTGCCTTCTGGTTAGCTAATGTTTGCCCTGCAGGTAATAGTCACTTTTCCACCCCTTTATATATTAGGTATAGTTGTAAGCCTAGTTGTTAAAGTGCACATCATTAATGTTAATTAAGCAATATGTATGTAAAAAAATATTGTATTTCATATATTCATTTTTTATTTTTTGCATTCACTTATTTATTCATATTTTTTTTTTATCTTGTTAACTATTCTGATTGTTAATTTGCTTTCTTTAAGTAAAAAAAAAAAGGTCAAAGACAAAGCTATTCGGTTTCTTGTGAGTATATACACTTCACTGCCGATGTGGGGGGGGCGCCACCTAAAATCTTGCCTAGGGCGCCAGATTGGTTTGCGATTTTTCTCCGGCTGATTCCATGATCGTTCGCTCGTTTGGAAACAATGGGCAACAGGTGCCTCGTGCTTGGCAGCGGTGCTATAAATAGCCTCGCACATGGCATTCGGAATGGCTCGATAGGAAGTTACGGGAAGCAGTGTCGATTGTCATTGTTGTTACGCGATTTCGTGAATAAAACTTAAAAAAAATAATTTTTTTTTAATGAATGAAAAACCGTATTTTTTATCACTGCAACCGTAACCCGGAATAGGTTGATGAAAACCGTACTAATTACGGGAAAACCGGAGTAGTTGGCAGGTACCGGTATGTATTATTATATAATGCTAATAATTATGGACATGGTTATAATTATATCAATTATAGATAGGGGAATGCAGCTGAGATAGGCTCCAGCACCCCCACCACCCCAAAAAGGGACAAGCGGTAGAAAATCAATCAATCAATTTTTTTTATATAGCCCTAAATCACAAATGTCTCAAAGGGCTGCACAAGCCACAAATGGATGGATGGATGGAAGATATACATGATTAATCAAATAAAATTAATTCTATTCAATCACATTTTTCCATTATGGAATTGTAAAAACAAAAAATGCCCGCCAGTAGATTTGTCTTAAAACTTTATTTCAATAATGATTATTTCATAGGTCTCCAATATAGTTACCTCATACAGCCATAACTGTTAAATTATGAACATGGCCTGCCTGGACCTCCTGGGGCCTGCGGCCCCTGGACCCTGGCTACTAGGTTTTTCTGATTTCAAAAGTTGGCAGGTATGATAATATAATATAATATAATTATATAATAATAATAATAATAATAATAATAATAATAATATTATAATATATAAGTTAATTATATTGGAGATGTTTGCAATAATTACTACAATTATTAATTATTAATATTAATTATTAATCGTTGAAAAAAAAATTCAACAAATTTACAGAGATTTTACTTTTTAGAAAAAAATGCATGTAACAAAAAAAATAATTTCATGATAGGTTGGATAAAAAAAAATGCAATAACAAAGCAAAACATGTTTTTACCCATTTTAGTAGTTTAAAAAGATGAATACGCTTGATTCTAGCGACGATTCACTTTTTTTACTGCTATTTAACAATATCTTTTGTCAAAGCGGGGGGAGTCTCCTGGACTTACTCAAGCTCTCTGTTGAGATGAGAGGCCTTGATGGTCTGCACCACGCCGTCGGCCTTCTGGTTGAGCTCGGCGATGTGCTGCCAGAAGCGTTCCACGCCCTCCTCCCAGCTCTTCAGGGTGGCATCGGCCTGGCGAACCACGCGGGCGTTGCAGCCTGCGATGGACAACGGGTTAAATATCCGTCAAAATTAGAATGCGATGACTTCCACATACAACGAAACGTACCGCCGATGACTGCCAGGGCAAGGACGAGGACTAAGGCCTTCATGGTTGTTGCAGACAGAAACACCTGGAAAGAAATCAAAACATGAGTTCTTCTTCTTTTTCGCGTTTTGTTTCCCCCTCATCTTACCTGAAGTGACAAAGGTTCCTCCGTGTTCTCCCACAGTGGCTCTCACCCTTTTATAGGCTCACTGAGGCAGGGGGGAGGGCTTACTATGAGGAGGCGTGGCTACTCTAGCAATCTTCTCTCCTTTCCTCCTTACCTTCCACGCATGTTGTTTACGCAATGTGGCCAAAGAAGGTGAAAGGTCGCACGTACAGTGCAGGATCGGGGGGAAATTACACATAATTATACCCTTATATGGACAAAAAGGCCATTTTGCAAAGTAGCAACACACAATAGTTTCCCTATAAATATTAAACTGACATTTTCATTGCAGTATTGTTTGCGAGATAAATAGCCAGAGGTGGGTAGAGTAGTCAGAAATTGTACTCAAGTCAGAGTACTGTTACTTTAGAGATTTGTTACTCAAGTAAAAGTAAGGAGTAGTCACCCAAATATTTACTTGAGTAAAAGTAAAAAGTATGTTGTGAAAAAACTACTCAAGTACTGAGTAACTGATGAGTAACATACACACACACACACACACACACACACACACACACACACACACACACACATCCATCCATCCATCCATCTTCTTCCGCTTATCCGAGGTCGGGTCGCGGGGGCAGCAGCCTAAGCAGGGAAGCCCAGACTTCCCTCTCCCCAGCCACTTCGTCCAGCTCCTCCCGGGGGATCCCGAGGCGTTCCCAGGCCAGCCGGGAGACATAGTCTTCCCAACGTGTCCTGGGTCTTCCTCGTGGCCTCCTACCGGTCGGACATGCCCTAAACACCTCCTTAGGGAGGCGCTCGGGTGGCATCCTGACCAGATGCCCGAACCACCTCATCTGGCTCCTCTCGATGTGGAGGAGCAGCGGCTTTACTTTAAGCTCCCCCCGGATGACAGAGCTTCTCACCCTATCTCTAAGGGAGAGCCCCGCCACCCGGCGGAGGAAACTCATTTCGGCCGCTTGTACCCGTGATCTTGTCCTTTCGGTCATAACCCAAAGCTCATGACCATAGGTGAGGATGGGAACGTAGATCGACCGGTAAATTGAGAGCTTTGCCTTCTGGCTCAGCTCCTTCTTCACCACAACGGATCGATACAGCGTCCGCATTACTGAAGACGCCGCACCGATCCGCCTGTCGATCTCACGATCCACTCTTCCCTCACTCGTGAACAAGACTCCGAGGTACTTGAACTCTTCCACTTGGGGCAAGATCTCCTCCCCAACCCGGAGATGGCACTCCACCCTTTTCCGGGTGAGAACCATGGACTCGGACTTGGAGGTGCTGATTCTCATCCCAGTCGCTTCACACTCAGCTGCGAACCGATCCAGTGAGAGCTGAAGATCCTGGCCAGATGAAGCCATCAGGACCAAATCATCTGCAAAAAGCAGAGACCTAATCCTGCAGCCACCAAACCGGATCCCCTCAACGCCTTGACTGCGCCTAGAAAATCTGTCCATAAAAGTTATGAACAGAATCGGTGACAAAGGGCAGCCTTGGCGGAGTCCAACCCTCACCGGAAACGTGTCCGACTTACTGCCGGCAATGCGAACCAAGCTCTGACACTGATCATACAGGGAGCGGACCGCCACAATCAGACAGTCCGAAACCCCATACTCTCTGAGCACTCCCCACAGGACTTCCCGAGGGACACGGTCGAATGCCTTCTCCAAGTCCACAAAGCACATGTAGACTGGTTGGGCAAACTCCCATGCACCCTCAAGGACCCTGCCAAGAGTATAGAGCTGGTCCACAGTTCCACGACCAGGACGAAAACCACACTGTTCCTCCTGAATCCGAGGTTCGACTATCCGGCGTAGCCTCCTCTCACGGTACACCTGAATAGACCTTACCGGGAAGGCTGAGGAGTGTGATCCCACGATAGTTAGAACACACCCTCCGGTTCCCCTTTTTAAAGAGAGGAACCACCACCCCGGTCTGCCAATCCAGAGGCACTGCCCCCGATGTCCACGCGATGCTGCAGAGTCTTGTCAACCAAGACAGCCCTACAGCATCCAGAGCCTTAAGGAACTCCGGGCGGATCTCATCCACCCCCGGGGCCTTGCCACCGAGGAGCTTTTTAACTACATCAGCAACCTCAGCCCCAGAAATAGGAGAGCCCACCACAGATTCCCCAGGCACTGCTTCCTCATAGGAAGACGTGTTGGTGGGATTGAGGAGGTCTTCGAAGTATTCCCTCCACCGATCCACAACTTCCGCAGTCGAGGTCAGCAGAACACCATCCGCACCATACACGGTGTTGGTAGTGCACTGCTTCCCCTTCCTGAGGCGGCGGATGGTGGTCCAGAATCGCTTCGAAGCCGTCCGGAAGTCGTTTTCCATGGCTTCCCCGAACACCTCCCATGTCCGCGTTTTTGCCTCCGCGACCGCTGAAGCCGCACACCGCTTGGCCTGTCGGTACCTGTCCGCTGCCTCAGGAGTCCCATGAGCCAAAAGAACCCGATAGGACTCCTTCTTCAGCTTGACGGCATCCCTCACCGCCGGTGTCCACCAACGGGTTCTAGGAATACCGCCACGACAGGCACCAACTACCTTGCGGCCACAACTCCAATCAGCCGCCTCGACAATAGAGGTGCGGAACATGGTCCACTCGGACTCAATGTCCAGCACCTCCCTCGTGACATGTTCAAAGTTCTTCCCGAGGTGGGAATTGAAACTCTCTCTGACAGGAGACTCTGCCAGACGTTCCCAGCAGACCCTCACAATGCGTTTGGGCCTGCCAGGTCTGTCCGGCATCCTCCCCCACCATCGCAGCCAACTCACCACCAGGTGGTGATCGGTAGAAAGCTCCGCCCCTCTCTTCACCCGAGTGTCCAAAACATGAGGCCGCAAATCCGATGACACAACTACAAAGTCGATCATAGAACTGCGGCCTAGGGTGTCCTGGTGCCAAGTGCACATATGGACACCCTTATGCTTGAACATGGTGTTCGTTATGGACAATCCGTGACGGGCACAAAAGTCCAATAACAAAACACCACTTGGGTTCAGATCCGGGCGGCCATTCTTCCCAATCACGCCTCTCCAGGTTTCACTGTCGTTGCCAATATGAGCGTTGAAGTCCCCCAGTAGAACAAGGGAATCACCCGGGGGAGCACTCTCAAGTACTCCCTCGAGTGAATCCAAAAAGGGTGGGTACTCTGAGCTGCTGTTTGGCGCGTAAGCGCAAACAACAGTCAGGACCCGTCCCCCCACCCGAAGGCGGAGGGAAGCTACCCTCTCGTTCACCGGGTTGAACTCCAACATGCAGGCTCTGAGCCGGGGGGCAACAAGAATTGCCACCCCAGCCCGTCGCCTCTCACTGCTGGCAACGCCAGAGTGGAAGAGAGTCCAGCCCCTCTCGAGAGAACTGGTTCCAGAGCCTTTGCTGTGCGTCGAGGTGAGTCCGACTATATCCAACCGGAACTTCTCTACCTCGCGCACTAGCTCAGGCTCCTTCCCCCCCAGCGAAGTGACGTTCCACGTCCCAAGAGCTAGCTTCTGTAGCCGAGGATCGGACCGCCAAGTGCCCTGCCTTCGGCTACCGCCCAGCTCACATTGCACCCGACCTCTATGGCCCCTGCTATGGGTGGTGAGCCCATTGGAGGGGGGACCCACGTTGCCTCTTCGGGCTGTGCCCGGCCGGGCCCCATGGGGACAGGCCGGCCACCAGGCGCTCGCCATCGTGCCCCAACTCCGGGCCTGGCTCCGGAGGGGGGCCCCGGTGACCCGCGTCCGGGCGAGGGAAATCTGAGTCTCGGTTCTTGCATTTCCATAGAAGTCTTCGAGCTGCTCTTTGTCTGATCCCTCACCTAGGACCTGTTTGTCTTGGGAGACCCTACCAGGGGGCATGGAAGCCCCCGGACAACATAGCTCCTAGGATCATTGGGACACGCAAACTCCTCTACCACGTTAAGGTGGCAGCTCAGAGAGGAGACACACACACATATATATATATATATATATATATATATATATATATATACTGTACATACATACATACATTTACATATACAGTATATAATTTATATTTATTTATTTTGCCGTTTTTGTTTACATGTTAAAGGTGTTTTAATGAATATACATGCATGTTTAACACATATAGATTCCTTTCTTTCATGAAGACAAGAATATAAGTTGGTGTATTACCTGATTCTGATGACTTGCATTGATTGTAATCAGACAGTAGTGATGATAACGTCCACGTTTTCAAATAGAGGAGAAAAAAAGTTCCTCCTTTCTGTCTAATACCACATGAAAGTGGTTGGTTTTTGGCATCTTATTTATCCAGCTTCCATGTTTGTTTTTATACACTTTACAAGAAATACATTGGCGGCAAACTCCGTAGCTTGCTAGCTTGTTTGCGCTGGCTTTTGGAGACTCTTATTTAGTAAGCGCAAGCGCGACGGAAACGGCACTTTTATTGTGAAGACAGGAACTGTGCGGTCAGTCTTTAGGCTTTTGACGGGATGTACGGTTGAAATAAAAAAGTGTCTTTTTTCCTTCACACTTTTGATTGATTGATTGAAACTTTTATTAGTAGATTGCACAGTACAGTACATATTCCGTACAATTGACCACTAAATGGTAACACCCCAATAAGTTTTTCAACTTGTTTAAGTCA
Organism: Nerophis lumbriciformis; assembly: GCF_033978685.3. NCBI lineage: Eukaryota > Metazoa > Chordata > Actinopteri > Syngnathiformes > Syngnathidae > Nerophis > Nerophis lumbriciformis. The sequence continues at coordinate 64,475,561 of NC_084551.2, read as the reverse complement.
GGTCATGTGACCGCCTGGCTCTGTTTGATTGGTCCAACGTCACCAGTGACTGCATCTGATTGGTGGAACGGAGTCCAACGTCACCAATGACTGCATTTGATTGGTGGAACGGAGTGAAACGTCAATAGTGACTGTATTTGTTGAAACGCAGGCACTATGAAGGTCTGTCTGACAGATCAAAACAATCAAAGCGTGCATTAACAGATCGATAAAAATTAGTAGCGAGTAGCGAGCTGAATGTAGATAAAAGTAGCGGAGTAAAAGTAGCGTTTCTTCTCTGTAAATATACTCAAGTAAAAGTAAAAGTATGTTGCATTAAAACTACTCTTAGAAGTACAATTGATCCCAAAAGTTACTCAAGTAGATGTAACGGAGTAAATGTAGCGCGTTACTACCCACCTCTGTAAATAGCTGATATAAAGGGGTAGGGTAGAAGCATGCCTAAAATAAATTGGGCACAAATATTTCATATCTCAAAATATAAATCTGTTGATGAAATAACTTGTAACATTTTACACAATGTATTAATAAATAATTATTACTGACAATTTAAAAAAATATAAAATATATTTTTTTAAATATAGCGTATTTTTCGGACTATAAGACGCACTTAAAATCCTTTAATTTTCTCTAAAATCGACGATGCACCTTATAACCCTGATGGACAGAATAATTCTGGTTGTGCTTACCGACCTTGAAGCAATTTTATTTGGTACTTGGTGTAATGATAAGTGTGACCAGTAGATGGTAGTCACACAAGAGATACGTGTAGACTGCAATATGGCGCTAGTAAACCACACGTACCGTATTTTTCGGAGTATAAGTCGCTCCGGAGTATAAGTCGCACCGGCCGAAAATGCATAATAAAGAAGGAAAAAAACATATATAAGTCGCACTGGAGTATAAGTCGCATTTTTTGGGGGGAAATTTATTTGATAAAAGCCAACACCAAGAATAGACATTTGAAAGGCAATTTTAAATAAATATAAAATAGTGAACAACAGGCTGAATAAGTGTACGTTATATGAGGCATAAATAACCAACTGGTATGTTAACGTAACATATTATGGTAAGAGTCATTCAAATAACTATAACATATAGAACATGCTATACGTTTACCAAACAATCTCTCACTCCTAATCACTAAATCCCATGAAATCTTATACGTCTAGTCTCTTACGTGAATGAGATAAATAATATTATTTGATATTTTACGACAATGTGTTAATAATTTCACACATAAGTCGCTCCTGAGTATAAGTCGCACCCCCGGCCAAACAATGGAAAAAAACTGCGACTTATAGTCCGAAAAATACGGTAAATCATGAAAATTCGCGCACGTCCGCCATTGTAGTCCGTATCGACGACATAGTCAATAAGCTTCGTCTTTTTCTCTATCTTCTTATGGGGCATTTCTAATATAAAGTAGTGTAAAATTCGAATTTATATCTGTCAGTAGACTTGCTATGGAAGTGCTAAAAACTACCAGTGTAGAGAGTTTACATTATTCATCTAAGGAACTTTAGTTATTACAGATTTCCGGTCGGACGTTTTTTTCATAGTCAGGCCCGAAACCAATTAACAGAAATTAACAAGGGATGAGTGTTATTATTCATATTATTTATTTTGTTATATAAATCTTATTCAATTATACGGAGCCCCTAAAGGGACATGGGGGGGGGGAAATTGTGATAATTTGTCATTTAAAAAAAAAAATTTAGACACGTATCTCGTGCGCACGAGAAACTTTTTATAAAGTTATAAAAAAAAAAAAAACTTTTTATTTTTATGTTTTTTAGACATTTATCTCTTTCGCACGAAAAATACATGTCTAAAAAAAAAAAAATGTTTTTTTTTTTTTTTATAACTTTATAAAAAGTTTCTCGTGCGCATGAGATACATGTCTAAAAAAAAAATGTAAAAAAAAAAAAAATTTAGACATGTATCTCGTGCGCACGAGAAACTTTTTATAAAGTTATTAAAAAAAAAAAAAACTTTTTATTTTTATGTTTTTTAGACATGTATCTCTTTTGCACGAAAAATACATGTCTAAAAAAAAAAATAATGTTTTTATTTTTTTTATAACTTTATAAAAAGTTTCTCGTGCGCACGAGATACATGTCTAAAAAAAAAAAATGTAAAAAAAAAAAAATTAGACATGTATCTCGTGCGCACGAGAAACTTTTTATAAAGTTATAAAAAAAAAAAAAAACTTTTTTTATTTTTATGTTTTTTAGACATGTATCTCTTTCGCACGAAAAATACATGTCTAAAAAAAAAATGTTTTTATTTTTTTTATAACTTTATAAAAAGTTTCTCGTGCGCACGAGATACATGTCTAAAAAAAAAAATGTAAAAAAAAAAAAATTTAGACATGTATCTCGTGCGCACGAGAAACTTTTTATAAAGTTATAAAAAAAAAAAAAAAAAAATTATTTTTATGTTTTTTAGACATGTATCTCTTTCGCACGAAAAATACATGTCTAAAAAAAAAAAATTATGTTTTTATTTTTTTTATAACTTTATAAAAAGTTTCTCGTGCGCACGAGATACATGTCTAAAAAAAAAAATTTTAAAAAAAAAAAAATTTAGACATGTATCTCGTGCGCACGAGAAACTTTTTATAAAGTTATAAAAAAATATAAACTTTTTTTATTTTTATGTTTTTTAGACATGTATCTCTTTCGCACGAAAAATACATGTCTAAAAAAAAAAATAATATTTTTATTTTTTTTATAACTTTATAAAAAGTTTCTCGTGCGCACAAGATACATGTCTAAAAAAAAAAAAATGTAAAAAAAAAAAAATTAGACATGTATCTCGTGTGCACGAGAAACTTTTTATAAAGTTATAAAAAAAATAAAAAAAATTGTATTTTATGTTTTTTAGACATGTATCTCTTTCGCACGAAAAATACATGTCTAAAAAAAAAAAATAATGTTTTTATTTTTTTTATAACTTTATAAAAAGTTTCTCGTGCGCACGAGATACATGTCTAAAAAAAAATGTAAAAAATAAAAAATTAGACATTTATCTCGTGCACACGAGAAACTTTTTATAAAGTTATTAAAAAAAATAAACTTTTTTTATTTTTATGTTTTTTAGACATGTATCTCTTTCGCACGAAAAATACTTGTCTAAAAAAAAAAATAATGTTTTTATTTTTTTTATAACTTTATAAAAAGTTTCTCGTGCGCACGAGATACATGTCTAAAAAAAAATGTAAAAAAAAAAAAATTTAGACATGTATCTTGTGCGCACGAGAAACTTTTTATAAAGTTATAAAAAAAATTGTATTTTTATGTTTTTTAGACATGTATCTCTTTCGCACGAAAAATACATGTCTAAAAAAAAAAATGTTTTTATTTTTTTATAACTTTATAAAAAGTTTCTCGTGCGCACGAGATACATGTCTATAAAAAAAAATGTAAAAAATAAAAAATTAGACATGTATCTCGTGCGCACGAGAAACTTTTTATAAAGTTATTAAAAAAAAAAAAAACTTTTTATTTTTATGTTTTTTAGACATGTATCTCTTTCGCACGAAAAATACATGTCTAAAAAAAAAAAATAATGTTTTTATTTTTTTTATAACTTTATAAAAAGTTTCTCGTGCCCACGAGATACATGTCTAAAAAAAAAAAAATGTAAAAAAAAAAAAAATTAGACATGTATCTCGTGCGCACGAGAAACTTTTTATAAAGTTATAAAAAAAAAAAAAACTATTTTTATTTTTATGTTTTTTAGACATGTATCTCTTTCACACGAAAAATACATGTCTAAAAAAAATAAAAATGATATTTTTATTTTTTTTATAACTTTATAAAAAGTTTCTCGTGCGCACGAGATACATGTCTAAAAAAAAAATAAAATAAAATAAAAATTAGACATGTATCTCGTGCGCACGAGAAACTTTTTATAAAGTTATAAAAAAAAAAAACGTTTTTTATTTTTATGTTTTTTAGACATGTATCTCTTTCGCACGAAAAATACATGTCTAAAAAAAAAAAAATAATGTTTTTATTTTTTTTATAACTTTATAAAAAGTTTCTCGTGCGCAAGAGATACATGTCTAAAAAAAAAATTAAAAAAAAAAAAATTTAGACATGTATCTCGTGCGCACGAGAAACTTTTTATAAAGTTATAAAAAAAAAAAACTTTTTTTATTTTTATGTTTTTTAGACATGTATTTCTTTCGCACGAAAAATACATGTCTAAAAAAAAATAAATAATGTTTTTATTTTTTTTATAACTTTATAAAAAGTTTCTCGTGCGCACGAGATACATGTCTAAAAAAAAAAATGTAAAAAAAAAAAAAAATTTAGACATGTATCTCGTGCGCACGAGAAACTTTTTATAAAGTTATAAAAAAAAAAAAAACTTTTTATTTTTATGTTTTTTAGGCATGTATCTCTTTCGCACGAAAAATACATGTCTAAAAAAAAAATTAAAAATGTTTTTATTTTTTTTATAACTTTATAAAAAGTTTCTCGTGCGCACGAGATACATGTCTAAAAAAAAAAAATGTAAAAAAAAAAAATTTAGACATGTATCTCGTGCGCACGAGAAACTTTTTATAAAGTTATAAAAAAAAAACTTTTTTTATTTTTATGTTTTTTAGACATGTATCTCTTTCGCACGAAAAATACATGTCTAAAAAAACAAATTATGTTTTTATTTTTTTTATAACTTTATAAAAAGTTTCTCGTGCGCACGAGATACATGTCTACAAAAAAAAAAAAAAAAAAAAATTTAGACATGTATCTCGTGCGCACGAGAAACTTTTTATAAAGTTATAAAAAAAAATAAAAAAAAAATTATTTTTATGTTTTTTAGACATGTATCTCTTTCGCACGAAAAATACATGTCTAAAAAAAAATTAATAATGTTTTTATTTTTTTTATAATTTTATAAAAAGTTTCTCGTGCGCACGAGATACATGTCTAAAAAAAAAAATTAAAAAAAAAAAAAAAATTTAGGCATGTATCTCGTGCGCACGAGAAACTTTTTATAAAGTTATAAAAAAAACAAAAAACTTTTTTTTTTTTAATGTTTTTTAGACATATTTTTTTCATAACTTTATAAAAAGTTTCTCGTGCGCACGAGATACATGTCTAAAAAACAAAAAGTAAAAAAAAAAAGAAAAAAATTTAGACATGTATCTCGTGGGCACGAGAAACTTTTTATAAAGTTATAAAAAAAATAAAAAAATAAAAATATTTTTATGTTTTTTAGACATGTATCTCTTTCGCACGAAAAATACATGTCTAAAAAAAATAAAATAATGTTTTAATTTTTTTTATAACTTTATAAAAAGTTTCTCGTGCGCACAAGATACATGTCTAAAAAAAAATGTAAAAAAAAAAAATTTAGACATGTATCTCGTGCGCACGAGAAACTTTTTATAAAGTTATAAAAAAAAAAAAAACTTTTTTTATTTTTATGTTTTTTAGACATGTATCTCTTTCGCACGAAAAATACATGTCTAAAAAAAAAAAATAATGTTTTTATTTTTTTTATAACTTTATAAAAAGTTTCTCGTGCCCACGAGATACATGTCTAAAAAAAAAAAATGTAAAAAAAAAAAAAATTAGACATGTATCTCGTGCGCACGAGAAACTTTTTATAAAGTTATAAAAAAAAAAAAAAACTTTTTTTATTTTTGTTTTTTAGACATGTATCTCTTTCACACAAAAAATACATGTCTAAAAAAAATAAAAAATAATATTTTTATTTTTTTTATAACTTTATAAAAAGTTTCTCGTGCGCACGAGATACATGTCTAAAAAAAAAATTTAAAAAAAAAAAAAATTTAGACATGTATCTCGTGCGCACGAGAAACTTTTTATAAAGTTATAAAAAAAAAAAAACTTTTTTTATTTTTATGTTTTTTAGACAATACATGTCTAAAAAAAAATGATGTTTTTATTTTTTTTATAACTTTATAAAAAGTTTCTCGTGCGCACGAGATACATGTCTACAAAAAAAAAAAAAAAAAAATTTAGACATGTATCTCGTGCGCACGAGAAACTTTTTATAAAGTTATAAAAAAAAAAAAACTTTTTTTATTTTTATGTTTTTTAGACATGTATCTCTTTCGCACGAAAAATACATGTCTAAAAAAAAATAATAATGTTTTTATTTTTTTTATAATTTTATAAAAGGTTTCTCGTGCGCACGAGATACATGTCTAAAAAAAAAAATGTAAAAAAAAAAAAAAATTTAGACATGTATCTCGTGCGCACGAGAAACTTTTTATAAAGTTATAAAAAAAACAAAAAACTTTTTTTATTTTTATGTTTTTTAGACATGTATCTCTTTCGCACGAAAAATACATGTCTAAGAAAAAAAAATTATGTTTTTATTTATTTTATAACTTTATAAAAAGTTTCTCGTGCGCACGAGATACATGTCTAAAAAACAAAATGTAAAAAAAAAAAGAAAAAAATTTAGACCTGTATCTCGTGCGCACGAGAAACTTTTTATACAGTTATAAAAAAAATAAAAAAATAAAAATATTTTTATGTTTTTTAGACATGTATCTCTTTCGCACGAAAAATACATGTCTAAAAAAAATAAAATAATGTTTTTATTTTTTTTATAACTTTATAAAAAGTTTCTCGTGCGCACAAGATACATGTCTAAAAAAAAAAATTAAAAAAAAAAAAATTTAGACATGTATCTCGTGCGCACGAGAAACTTTTTATAAAGTTATAAAAAAAATAAAAAAAACTTTTTTTATTTTTATGTTTTTTAGACATGTATCTCTTTCGCACGAAAAATACATGTCTAAAAAAAAAATTATGTTTTTATTTTTTTTATAACTTTATAAAAAGTTTCTCGTGCACACGAGATACATGTCTAAAAAAAAAAATGTAAAAAAAATAAAAAAATTATCAAAAAAAAACATTTCCCCCATGTCCCTTTAGGGGCTCTGTTCAATTAAGCTTTTTAGTTGAGCTTTTTTTAAATGTGATTATTATATTATTTGGAAGCATACATGCATTTAACGCTATGTACCGTATGTTCCGGACCGTAGGGCGTACCGGATTATAAGGCGCACTGCTGATGAGTGGATCTATTTTCATACATTGTTGCACTAGTGAGCCACGGATAAGGAGATGCTGCTTTGTTATTGGTTAAAGTAAAGTCTGAATGTTATTAAAAATAGTTGGCTCCATCTTTTGACACTTCTTCCACTCCCGTCCTTGCACGCTACACCGCTACAACAAAGATGACGGAGAGAAGTGAAGGATGAAGTAGGAATTATTCAATCCAATCCAGTCCACTTTATTTGTATAGCACATTTAAACAACAGAAATGCTTCCAATGTGCTGCACAACAATATTAAAAACAATATTGAAATATTATCCTTAGCTCCACCAATGACTGAAAAAAAAAATATATATATAAAAACGATATAAAAATAAATACGATTAAAAACGATTTTAAAGGGTAAAACCAATTAAAACAATAAATAGAAATCAAAATTTTTAAAAACACAGAGGACCACACAACTCACGTAGTGTTAAAAGCCAAAGAATAAAAGTGGGTCTTAGGACAAGACTTAAAACACTCATTCATTCTAAATCTAATAAATTTATACCGAGAGCATTATTGTTTACGACCTACTGTATTTTCCGCACTATAAGGCGCACCTAAAAACCACAAATTTTCTCAAAAGCGCCTTATAACCCGGTGCGCTTTATATATGGATAAATATTAAGATTCATTTTCATAAAGTTTCGGTCTCGCAACTTCGGTAAACAGCCGCCATCTTTTTTCCCGGTAGAACAGGAAGCGCTTCTTCTTCTACGCAAGCAACCGCCAAGGTAAGCACCCGCCCCCATAGAACAGGAAGCGCTTCTTCTTCTACTGTAAGCAACCACCCGCCCGCGTAGAAGAAGAAAAAGCGTGCGGATATTACCGTTTCATTTCCTTTGTGTGTTTACATCTGTAAAGACCACAAAATGGCTCCTACTAAGCGACAGGTATCCGGTTCATGAAAAGACGCAATCTCTCCATCCGCACACGGATTACTATTTCACAGCAACTGATATTCCTGTGAACCGCACTGTGGATACAACGGGAGCACGTACGGTGAATATTCGCACCACAGGGAATGAGAAGTCATCCTTCACTGTGGTTCTAGCTTGCCATGCTAATGGCCAGAAACTTCCACCCATGGTGATATTCAAAAGGAAGACCTTGCCAAAAGAGACCTTTCCAGCCGGCGTCATCATAAAAGCTAACTCGAAGGGATGGATGAAGAAAAGATGAGCGAGTGGTTAAGGTAAGTTTAAGTTTACGCGAAGAGGCCGGGTGGCTTTTTTCACGCAGCCCCGTCCATGTTGATATACGACTCCATGCGCGCCCACATCACGCTGGTTTTAATATATTATTAAAGTTTGACTGACCTATCTGACTGTTTTTTTGACATTCCTTTAGCGCAGTTAGATGCGGCTTACAACACGGGGCGGCTTATAGGTGGACAAAGTTTTGAAATATGCCGTTCATTGAAGGCGCGGCTTATAGCCCAGGGCGCCTTATGGTGCGGAAAATACGGTAAATGTTTTTTTAACAAAGTGAGAGCCCTCTGCACATGAAATAACACCCACATATTGTAGTCACCTTCAATCTTATATAATAGACATAATAACAATAAATAATACTGACTTAATTTCAGAGCTATGTTCTTTTTTAGTGGACAATGTTATTGAAGTATTGATATTTACATAGAATCAGAGCTGGGTATAGTAGCCAGAATTTGTACTCAAGTAAGAGTACTGTTACTTTAGAGTTTTATTACTCAAGTAAAAGTAAGGAGTAGTCACCCAAATATTTACTTGAGTAAAAGTAAAAAGTATGTTGTGAAAAAACTACTCAAGTACTGAGTAACCGATGAGTAACCTGTTCGTTTAATGATGACGGCAACAAATAATGCACAAAAACATAAAAATAGCAATGAGCAAATTCAGAGCCAGGAATATCTCTTAAGCAACTAAAACAATATATATTAAATAATTAGACTTGTGTTGATTGGTGAAACGGAGTCAAACGTTACCAGTGACTGCATTCGATTGGTGAAACGCAGGCATGCGATAGATCCTACTTTGAAGGTCTGTCTGACAAACCAAACCAAACAAAGCGTGCATTAACAGATCGATAAAAATCAGTAGCGAGTAGCGAGCTGAATGTAGATAAAAGTAGCGGAGTAAAAGTAGCGTTTCTTCTCTATAAATATACTCAAGTAAAAGTAAAAGTATGTTGCATTAAAACTACTCTTAGAAGTACAATTTATCCCAAAAGTTACTCAAGTCGATGTAACGGAGTAAATGTAGCGCGTTACTACCCACCTCTGCATAGAATATAGACATTGAAATAAAATATGCCTGATAAAGGAAAGGAATAAGCGATAGAGTGAAGCTGCCAACTTGGAAGTGCGACAATCTGGTAATAATGAAGGAAAATACAATTGCAAAAGTAGTAAAAAGTTACCGGCCTTATTGTTTAATCCAACAAACATTGAATGATTATTGTTTAATGTAAGTATAATACCTGTACATTACTAGAATACAGGTAAAAGCCAGTAAATTAGAATATTTTGAAAAACTTGATTTATTTCAGTAATTGCATTCAAAAGGTGTAACTTGTACATTATATTTATTCATTGCACACAGACTGATGCATTCAAATGTTTATTTCATTTAATTTTGATGATTTGAAGTGGCAACAAATGAAAATCCAAAATTCCGTGTGTCACAAAATTAGAATATTACTTAAGGCTAATACAAAAAAGGGATTTTTAGAAATGTTGGCCAACTGAAAAGTATGAAAATGAAAAATATGAGCATGTACAATACTCAATACTTGGTTGGAGCTCCTTTTGCCTCAATTACTGCGTTAATGCGGCGTGGCATGGAGTCGATGAGTTTCTGGCACTGCTCAGGTGTTATGAGAGCCCAGGTTGCTCTGATAGTGGCCTTCAACTCTTCTGCGTTTTTGGGTCTGGCATTCTGCATCTTCCTTTTCACAATACCCCACAGATTTTCTATGGGGCTAAGGTCAGGGGAGTTGGCGGGCCAATTTAGAACAGAAATACCATGGTCTGTAAACCAGGCACGGGTAGATTTTGCACTGTGTGCAGGCGCCAAGTCCTGTTGGAACTTGAAATCTCCATCTCCATAGAGCAGGTCAGCAGCAGGAAGCATGAAGTGCTCTAAAACTTGCTGGTAGACGGCTGCGTTGACCCTGGATCTCAGGAAACAGAGTGGACCGACACCAGCAGATGACATGGCACCCCAAACCATCACTGATGGTGGAAACTTTATACTAGACTTCAGGCAACGTGGATCCTGTGCCTCTCCTGTCTTCCTCCAGACTCTGGGACCTCGATTTCCAAAGGAAATGCAAAATTTGCATGGTTGGGTGATGGTTTGGGGTGCCATGTCATCTGCTGGTGTCGGTCCACTCTGTTTCCTGAGATCCAGGGTCAACGCAGCCGTCTACCAGCAAGTTTTAGAGCACTTCATGCTTCCTGCTGCTGACCTGCTCTATGGAGATGGAGATTTCAAGTTCCAACAGGACTTGGCGCCTGCTCACAGCGCAAAATCTACCCGTGCCTGGTTTACGGACCATGGTATTTCTGTTCTAAATTGGCCCGCCAACTCCCCTGACCTTAGCCCCATAGAAAATCTGTGGGGTATTGTGAAAAGGAAGATGCAGAATGCCAGACCCAAAAACGCAGAAGAGTTGAAGGCCACTATCAGAGCAACCTGGGCTCTCATAACACCTGAGCAGTGCCAGAAACTCATCGACTCCATGCCACGCCGCATTGACGCAGTAATTGAGGCAAAAGGAGCTCCAACCAAGTATTGAGTATTGTACATGCTCATATTTTTCATTTTCATACTTTTCAGTTGGCCAACATTTCTAAAAATCCCTTTTTTGTATTAGCCTTAAGTAATATTCTAATTTTGTGACACACGGAATTTTGGATTTTCATTTGTTGCCACTTCAAATCATCAAAATTAAATGAAATAAACATTTGAATGCATCAGTCTGTGTGCAATGAATAAATATAATGTACAAGTTACACCTTTTGAATGCAATTACTGAAATAAATCAAGTTTTTCAAAATATTCTAATTTACTGGCTTTTACCTGTATGTTTAAGTCTTAGTTGTTGCTATAACTTCATTCTACATTTTTGTATATGCATTTTTTCAGCTGTCATATATGATATTATTCTGCTAAATGCACTTTCTTTAAATCCTTCAGCAGATTGAGGACTCCCCCGACGCCAAAAGGCCAACAGGAGCTCAGCGGGTGTTAAATCTGAGGGTCAGCATCACAAAGACAAGTAAGTGTTGTCATGACAATGGAAACATGGTAACAGCAGGATGTCAAACCTCGCTGCCTTTTCATGTAAATGTTGACGCTCGCGCCTCGGCTCTTTGGCCCAGACGACCACCTTCTGTCTCCCCCAGTTAGCGATCGGGGTCTAATGGCAGTAGCGGCACATACAGTAGGAGGACACACAGGAAGGAAGTCGGCGAGTCAATAAATACAGTAGCTCTCTCAAAGGGTTTGCTACAGCTGTACCTAATATAGTGACCGGCTGTAGAGGAAGACCAGCAGCATTACTAACAAATATGATCTATTTTTTTCTTTCTTTTTTCTTTTTATCTGAAGTTTATTTTGACTTCACTGACATTGAATTTATTAAACCAATGAACCATTTTCTGAAGAAAAAAAAAATGTAATTGAATTTGATCAAACTTAGCTCATTTAAAACTCAATAAGTGAATGTTTTGTATAAGAATATTCAAACAGTTCAGCTATTCTAATGTTATTGTTACAAACTCACTTATTTTATTGTAATTTATTTTATTTATTTATTTTTCTCTTAGGAATATTCTAACATTAATCAACCTGACATTATTAAAATGTGTAATTATTGCAACATAACTTACATTTTATTTTTTTACTATTTTATTTTCAAATACTCAAACTAAATATTTTTCCCTAGGATACTTATTTTATTTTATCCATTTGATCATTTTATTTTAACGTATTTGACCGAATAAAACTTGAGAACTAAAGATTTTTTTCTTAAAATATATTGTAACAATAATCAGCCTGGGGGCAGGAGCCTATCCCAGCTGCACTCGGTCAGAAGGCAAGGTACACCCTGGACACCTCATTGCAGGGCCAACACATAAATACATTTTTTTTATTTATTTTTTATTTTATTTTAACATACTTGGCCAAATGAAGACTCAATAACTAAATATTTTATTTAATACTTACCTTATTCTATCCTTTCTGTTTTATTTTATTTTAACATATATTGCAAATCAAAGACCTAGGAACTAAAGTTTTCCTCCTATGAATATTCTAACATTAATAAACCCTATTATATTAAAAATGGTATTGATTGCAACATTTGCTTTTATTTTTTTTTAAATTATTATTGTTTAACACATTTGGCCAAATAGACTTGAGAACTAAAGTTTCCTTTAAGCATACTTATTACTTACATTGTTTATTTAATTTTTTTGTATTTTTTTTAATTAAAATTGTAGTTTAACATACCAAAATTGGACTTTATTCTTGATATATTTTTGGCCAGTTGAGCGTCACTTTTTTTCTAAAATATTTTTGTATTTTATTTTTTTTTAATTTAGCTTAATCAGGCCAAATTAAGGATCCAGAACTAAATAGTAGAAACTCTATTGCTTAATTTGGTGAAGACATTTTTTTTTTAAAGTTACACTATTTCATATATTTTTGTTAATGTTGTTACTATTATAAATAAATATTATCGCATGTTTCAATGCAAATTGAAGGTTCTATCAAGAGGTGTGTGTCAAATGTGTCCATGTGTCGTGATCCTTGCCCTTTGGGACTTTGTGACGTTTCTGCCCAGGAGCAAAGATGAACAAATATGATGTCACGATAAGACATGATAACCTACTTTAGTGCTTGCTTGGAGATGAGACGCCACCATTTGTGTGTTTTACACACGTCAACCATGTTGCAATTTGTCACTCTACTTTTCCTCCAATGCTAAAAAACATGGACAAAATAGACTGTTGTTTTTTTGATGGTGCAGAGGAAGTGAAAGTTTGGTGAAGCTAACACGAGAACAAAAGCGGGAGGGGAAGTGGGTGCCGGGAAGTGGGTGCCGGGAAGCGGGCGAGTCATGACCGTAAAATGTCTGCAGAGTTCAATCGAGACAAAAACAAAGCAATGACAGGGGGGGAGTGTGTGCAAAGGCGCGTTTTGAGCTGACATGTTTTGTTTTTGCATGACATCTTCTCCACATTTCTGGCCGAGTCAGCGAGGTTATTGGAGTTTAAAAATGTTTTCAGCTACTGAGTCATTTAAAAATGTTAAAAAAAATGGCAGCTGGTTTTGTGTCTCAATGTCTTGCAAGTTTAAAGGGGAACATTATCACAATTTCAGAATGGTTAAAAGCATTAAAAATCAGTTCCCAGTGGCTTATTATATTTTTCGAAGTTTTTTTCAAAATTGTACCCATCACGCAATATCCCTAAAAAAAAGCTTCAAAGTGCCTGATTTTAACCATCGTTATAAACACCTGTGACGTCACATAGTGAAGCCAACACAAACAAACAGAGGTGTGGACTCGAGTCACATGACTTGGACTCGAGTCAGACTCGAGTCATGAATTTGATGACTTTAGACTCGACTTGACAAAATGTAAAAAGACTTGCAACTCGACTTAGACTTTAACATCAATGACTTGTGACTTCACTTGGACTTGAGCCTTTTGAATTGACATGACTTGCTACTTTCCCCCAAACCCCAAAGATGAGAAAGTTATTCGGGAGCGCTCCGTATTTTTCATTGTGTACTTGTCTATCAGCGTTGCGTGTGTCAGCTGGTGTGCTCTCAGTACAACAGCCAATCAAATTAGATCTACTTTGTTTTCATCACACAGCATTCATCCAATCAAATTGCAGGACAACCAACGAAGAAGACATGTCCAAACCACACGCCAGTGAACAAAAAATGATACCTAAAATAATTTCGTTTGGGTATAAAAATTACGAGGTGGTCAACACAAAACGGTTTGCAGTATGCAACACATGCGGTTCGAAAATGACTGATGGAGAGGCAACAACTTCCAACTTCGTCCGGCATTTGAAGTTGCACAAAGAAGGGTAAGTTTTGAATGTAAGATAACGTTTATTGGCTAAGTAACGTGACTTTTATTTGCTGTGTAGTTAAATCAGTGAGGCTGTAAACTCACTGCTAACGTTATAACGTTATTGCAAACACGGGAATCTGTTGCAGTTCACTACCTTATTCAAACTTTTTGTTCAGTGATTTTTTTTTAAGCAGGGTTACGTTAGTCAACATATCACACGTAACGTTAGACGGCGGTCAGCAGCACCGCGTATTTTAGCCACCTAAAAAAGACAAAAATAGTAAAATAAAGGTCAGTTAAAATGTATACTATATTATGAATATGTGTACCGTTTTAGCTAGTTTTCTGACATACTGTCGGTTGTTTACCTCAGTGGTCCCCAACCACCGGGCCGCGGCCCGCTACTGGTCCGTGGATCGATTGGTATCGGGCCGCACAAGAAATTATTTTTTTTATTTTCTTTTTTTTTTTTTATTAAATCAACATAAAAAACACAAGATACACTTACAAGTAGTGCACCAACCCAAAAAACCTCTCCTCCCCTTTTGTTCTGGGCATTGAACATGAAGACTCTTCCTTCACTGTTCCGAGTGGCCATGAGAGTCTTGGCAGTGCCTGCCTCCAGTGCTCCAGTGGAGCGAGTTTTCAGCCATGGTGGCATCATACTACGCCCCCATCGTGCACAAATGACTGACAGACTCTTGGCTAATTTGGTCTTTTGCAAATGCAATGCAGCATAGGGCCCTGACATATAAAAAGTAAAACTTTTTTGTTATGTTCACGTATATGTCATGTTTTTTCAATGTTAACACTTTTGTACAAATAAGTACATTTGCACTTTATTTTTCAATGTGTTTGTTCTGTAAAGGAATGAGTTAATGTTTAAAATGACTGGTTAATAGTGCTATTATAAAGTGCAATGTCAGCACAATTTTCTTTCCTGCAATTTAAAATGCACTTGTTTTAATAAATAAATACAGCGTTTGAAAAGCATACACAATCTGTGTTAATATATTAGTCTGTGGTTAAAAGGACTTGAAAGGACTCGAAACTCAAAATGCAGGACTTAGGACTTGACTTGAGACTTTCCAGTCTTGACTTTGGACTTGACTCGGGGCTTGCCTGTCTTGACTCGGGACTTGACTCAGACTTGAGGGCAAAGACTTGAGACTTACTTGTGACTTGCAAAACAATGACTTGGTCCCACCTCTGCAAACAAACATGGCGGAAAGAACAGCAAGCTATAGCGACATTAGCTCGGATTCAGACTCGGATTTCAGCGGCTTAAGCGATTCAACAGATTACGCATGTATTGAAACGGATGGTTGTAGTGTGGAGGCAGGTAGCGAAAATGAAATTGAAGAAGAAACTGAAGCTATTGAGCCATATCGGTTTGAACCGTATGCAAGCGAAACCGACGAAAACGACACGACAGCCAGCGACACGGGAGAAAGCGAGGACGAATTCGGCGATCGCCTTCTAACCAACGATTGGTATGTGTTTGTTTGGCATTAAAGGAAACTAACAACTATGAACTAGGTTTACAGCATATGAAATACATTTGGCAACAACATGCACTTTGAGAGTGCAGACAGCCCAGTTATCATCAATTAATATATTCTGTAGACATACCCTCATCCGCTCTCTTTTCCTGAAAGCTGATCTGTCCAGTTTTGGAGTTGATGTCAGCAGGCCAGGGAAGCTAGGGTCGATAGGGGGTTTAGCTCGCTCGTCTGCGGGAACAAACTGCTAGCTAATTACTAGTTACCGCCGATAGTAACGGCGTTACAGTAACGCGTTACTTTGTAACGCGTTAGTACCAACACTGGCAATGACTAGCACGGATTGGAACCGGTAACCCTCTAAATACCCTCTTAATCTTAACTTCGAATACTACCCATTTTTAAAGCATGTTGCTTTGTTTGGCGGACCAGCCAGGACACAACTTAACTGTAGTATGATCTGTTTGCAGCCTCAGTAAAAAAAAAAAAAAAAACATCTCCTTCTTGCTGGGATAATATTGTTACCGAAGCAGCTGGAGGCGGAACAGAGGAATGTTGTTTTCTGCTGTGTGTCGCAGCGTGGGCACAATCAGCCCAGCCAGCCAGCAGGGATTGGTGGCACAAATTACAGCACAACAGGATGTTTTTTTTTAACTCTGGAAGGACATGTCCCGTCCAGTCTTTAAAGACACTAACAATACAATAGCTTTTTTTTTAATTTTTTTTAATTTTATTTAAAGAAAAAAAAAAAAAGAAAAAAAATTAGAAAATCAACACATTTGCTGCACTTTTGTTGTTTAGGTCTGTGATTCACAGTTTTCATTAGAGATGTCCGATAAGATCGGACTGCCGATATTATCGGCCGATAAATGCTTTGAAATATAATATCGGAAATTATCGGTAGTGAAGTGAAGTGAATTACATTTATATAGCGCTTTTTCTCAAGTGACTCAAAGCGCTTTACATTGTGAAACCATCCAGTCTTTAAAGACACTAACAACACAATAGCTTTTTTTTTGTTTTTTTCTTTTTTTATTTAAAGAAAAAAATAAATTAAAAAAATTAGAAAATCAACACATTTGCTGCACTTTTGTTGTTTAGGTCTGTGATTCACAGTTTTCATTAGAGATGTCCGATAAGATCGGACTGCCGATATTATCGGCCGATAAATGCTTTGAAATATAATATCGGAAATTATCGGTAGTGAAGTGAAGTGAATTACATTTATATAGCGCTTTTTCTCAAGTGACTCAAAGCGCTTTACATTGTGAAACCATCCAGTCTTTAAAGACACTAACAACACAATAGCTTTATTTTTGTTTTTTTCTTATTTATTTAAAGAAAAAAATAAATTAAAAAAATTAGAAAATCAACACATTTGCTGCACTTTTGTTGTTTAGGTCTGTGATTCACAGTTTTCATTAAAGATGTCCGATAAGATCGGACTGCCGATATTATCGGCCGATAAATGCTTTGAAATATAATATCGGAAATTATCGGTAGTGAAGTGAAGTGAATTACATTTATATAGCGCTTTTTCTCAAGTGACTCAAAGCGCTTTACATTGTGAAACCATCCAGTCTTTAAAGACACTAACAACACAATAGCTTTATTTTTGTTTTTTTGTTTTTTTATTTAAAGAAAAAAATAAATTAAAAAAATTAGAAAATCAACACATTTGCTGCACTTTTGTTGTTTAGGTCTGTGATTCACAGTTTTCATTAGAGATGTCCAATAAGATCGGACTGCCGATATTATCGGCCGATAAATGCTTTAAAATATAATATCGGAAATTATCGGTAGTGAAGTGAAGTGAATTACATTTATATAGCGCTTTTTCTCAAGTGACTCAAAGCGCTTTACATTGTGAAACCATCCAGTCTTAAAAGACACTAACAACACAATAGCTTTTTTTTTGTTTTTTATTTTTTTATTTAAAGAAAAAAATTAATAAAAAAAATTAGAAAATCAACACATTTGCTGCACTTTTGTTGTTTAGGTCTGTGATTCACAGTTTTCACTAGAGATGTCCGATAAGATTGGACTGCCGATATTATCGGCCGATAAATGCTTTAAAATGTAATATCGGAAATTATCGGTAGTAAAGTGAAGTGAATTACATTTATATAGCGCTTTTTCTCAAGTGACTCAAAGCGCTTTACATTGTGAAACCATCCAGTCTTTAAAGACACTAACAACACAATAGCTTTTTTTTTGTTTTTAATTTTTTTATTTAAAGAAAAAAATAAATTAAAAAAATTAAAAAATCAACACATTTGCTGCACTTTTGTTGTTTAGGTCTGTGATTCACAGTTTTCACTAGAGATGTCCGATAAGATTGGACTGCCGATATTATCGGCCGATAAATGCTTTAAAATGTAATATCGGAAATTATCGGTAGTGAAGTGAAGTGAATTACATTTATATAGCGCTTTTTCTCAAGTGACTCAAAGCGCTTTACATTGTGAAACCATCCAGTCTTTAAAGACACTAACAACACAATAGCTTTTTTTTTTTTTTTTTTTTTTTTTATTTAAAGAAAAAAATAAATAAAAAAAATTAGAAAATCAACACATTTGCTGCACTTTTGTTGTTTAGGTCTGTGATTCACAGTTTTCATTAGAGATGTCCGATAAGATCGGACTGCCGATATTATCGGCCGATAAATGCTTTAAAATATAATGTCGGAAATTATCGGTAGTGAAGTGAAGTGAATTACATTTATATAGCGCTTTTTCTCAAGTGACTCAAAGCGCTTTACATTGTGAAACCATCCAGTCTTTAAAGACACTAACAACACAATAGCTTTATTTTTGTTTTTTCTTTTTTTATTTAAAGAAAAAAAAAAAAAAAAAAAAATTAGAAAATCAACACATTTGCTGCACTTTTGTTGTTTAGGTCTGTGATTCACAGTTTTCATTAGAGATGTCCGATAAGATCGGACTGCCGATATTATCGGCCGATAAATGCTTTAAAATATAATATCGGAAATTATCGGTAGTGAAGTGAAGTGAATTACATTTATATAGCGCTTTTTCTCAAGTGACTCAAAGCGCTTTACATTGTGAAACCATCCAGTCTTTAAAGACACTAACAACACAATAGCTTTTTTTTTGTTTTTTCTTTTTTTCTTTAAATAAAAAAATAAATTACAAAAATTTGAAAATCAACACATTTGCTGCACTTTTGTTGTTCAGGTCTGTGATTCACAGTTTTCATTAGAGATGTCCGATAAGATCGGACTGCCGATATTATCGGCCGATAAATGCTTTAAAATGTAATATCGGAAATTATCGGTAGTGAAGTGAAGTGAATTACATTTATGTAGCGCTTTTTCTCAAGTGACTCAAAGCGCTTTACATTGTGAAACCCAATATCTAAGTTACATTTAAACAGAGGTGGGTAGAGTAGCCAGAATTTGTACTCAAGTAAGAGTACTGTTACTTTAGAGATTTAATACTCAAGTAAAAGTAAGGAGTAGTCACCCAAATTTTTACTTGAGTAAAAGTAAAAAGTATGTTGTGAAAAAACTACTCAAGTACTGAGTAACTAATGAGTAACATACACACACATATCATATATATATATATATATATATATATATATATATATATATATATATATATATATATATATATATATATATATATATATACATTGATATATACAGTATATAATTTATATTTATTTATTTTGCCGTTTTTGTTTACATGTTAAAGGTGTTTTAATGAATATACATGCATGTTTAACACATATAGATTCCTTTCTTTCATGAAGACAAGAATATAAGTTGGTGTATTACCTGATTCTGATGACTAGCATTGATTGGAATCAGACAGTAGTGATGATAACGTCCACATTTTCGAATGGAAGAGAAAAAAAAGTCTTCCTTTCTGTCCAATACCACATGAAAGTGGTTGGTTTTTGGCATCTTATTTGTCCAGCTTCCATATTCGTTTTTATACACTTTACAAGAAATACATTGGCGGCAAACTCCGTAGCTTGCTAGCTTGTTTGCGCTGGCTTTCGGAGACTCTTATTTTGAAAGCGATGGAGCGGCACTTTTATTGTGAAGACAGGAACTGTGCAGTCAGTCTTTAGGCTTTTGACGGGAAGTACGGTTGAAATAAAAAAAAAAGGGTCTTTTTTCCTTCACATTTTTGATTGATTGATTGGAACTTTTATTAGTAGATTACACAGTACAGTACATATTCCGTACAATTGACCACTAAATGGTAAGACCCGAATAAGTTTTTCAACTTGTTTAAGTCAGGTCATGTGACCGCCTGGCTCTGTTTGATTGGTCCAACGTCACCAGTGACTGCATCTGATTGGTGGAACGGAGTGAACGTCACCAGTGACTGTATTTGTTGAAACGCAGGCACTATGAAGGTCTGTCTGACAGACCAAAACAAACAAAGCGTGCATTAACAGATCGATAAAAATTAGTAGCAAGTAGCGAGCTGAATGTAGATAAAAGTAGCGGAGTAAAAGTATCGTTTCTTCTCTATAAATATACTCAAGTAAAAGTAAAAGTATGTTGCATTAAAACTACTCTTAGAAGTACAATTTATCCCAAAAGTTACTCAAGTAGATGTAACGGAGTAAATGTAGCGCGTTACTACCCACCTCTGCATTTAAAGCAGTGTGGGTGGCACTGGGAGCAGGTGGGTAAAGTGTCTTGCCCAAGGACACAACAGCAGTGACTAGGATGGCGGAAGCGGGGATCGAACCTGCAACCCTCAAGTTGCTGACACTGCCGCTCTACCAACCGAGCTGTACCGCCCCACATATCGGTATCAGTTTCAAAAAGTAAAATTTATGACTTGTTAAAACGCCGCTGTGTACACGGACGTAGGAAGAAGTACAGAGCGCCAATAAACCTTAAAGGCACTGCCTTTGCATGCCATCACATAATATCTACGGCTTTTCACACACACAAGTGAATGCAACGCATACTTGATCAACAGCCATACAGGTCACACTGAGGGTGGCCATACAAACAACTTTAACACTGTTACAAATATGCACCACACTGTGAACCCACACCAAACAAGAATGACAAACACATTTCGGGAGAACATCCGCACCGTAACACAACATAAACACAACAGAACAAATACCAAGAATCCCTTGCAGCACCAACTCTTCCGGGACGCTACAATATACACCCCCCCGCTACCCCCTACTCCCCCACCTCAACCCCGCCTACCTAAACCTCCTCATGCTCTCTCAGGGAGAGCATGTCCCAATTTCCAAGCTGCTGTTTTCAGGCATGTTAAAAAAAGACTTCAATAATAAATATGGCCGTGCCATGTTGGCATTTTTTTTGCATAACTTGAGTTGATTTATTTTGGAAAACCTTGTTACACATGGACATAGTCTTTTATATAACAAGCTACATATGTATATATATATATATATATATGTGTGTGTATATATATATATATATATATATATATATATATATATATATATATATATATATATATATATATATGTGTGTATATATATATATATATATATATATATATATATATATATATGTGTGTGTATATATATATATATATGTATGTGTATATATATGTATATATACATATATATACATATATTTATACATATATATATACATATATATACACACATATATATACATATTAGAGATGCGCGGTTTGCGGGCACAACCACGGAGTCCGCGGATCGGGCGGATGAAATAAAAAAAAATTCGATTTTATCCGCGGGTCGGGTCGGGTCGGGTGGTTGAAATAAAAAAAAATTAGATTTTAAATAGATTCAGGCGGGTGGCAGTTAAACCAATTGGGAAATATATATACATAGTTAAATGTTGTTACCCACATACGAAAAACGAGCAGGCACCTGCAGCATATGCCACAACAGAAAAAAAAAAAGAAAAAGAGATGGACACTTTTACGGAGCGGAGAAGGGACGCCTCGCCGGGGTCCGGGACCGAGGCCCCTTCCCCCGAGAGGGCCCCACCGGGAGCCGTAGCTGAGGTGATCCGCGAGAAGGGCCCGACGCATGTCCAGGGTCACCACCGCGCCCACCGCACCGACACCCCGCCGCGGCCGGCGTCACGCGCAGCAGGTAAGCAGCTTACCTGCCCGCCACCCCCGTGGCCGGGGGCTCGTAACAGGGGTCACTCCGCGCGCTGCGCCCGCGCAGCTTACCTGCCCGCCACCCCTGTTGCCAGGGGCGCGTAACAGGGGTCACTCCGCGCGCAGTGCGCTCACGAAAGGGGTGGGGCTCACCCTGGTTGATATAGACAGCAGCTAGGACGGTGGCCATGGAAGTTGGAACCCGCTAAGGAGTGTGTAACAACCCACCTGCCGAATCAACTAGCCCTGAAAATGGATGGCGCTGGAGCGTCGGGCCCATATACCCGGCGGTCGCCGGCAGAGAGACGCGCTTGGAGGTGCGCTCAGCGCGGCTCCCATATGATTGCGCACTGGTGTGCGTCTGGGTCGTGACAGCGTGGCACGCGAATGTCTGTGCTGCATTGGATCAGTCTCCTTTCTTTAACAGGCAAAAGCTTTATAACCTCACTAATGCCTTGCATCGTCTATATTAGATATATAACAACGGGCGGGTGCGGGCGGATGCGGTTCTGATCAAATGTTAGATCGGGTGGATTGCGGATGGTTGACGACTTTGTGATGCGGTTGCAGATGAAATAATTGCCTATCCGCGCATCTCTAATGTATATATATATATATATATATATGTATGTATATATATATATATGTATGTATATATATATGTATATATATGTATATATATATATGTATATATATGTATATATATGTATATGTATATATATATATATATATATATATATATATACATATATATATGTATGCAGTACATCAGATATTGCATTCATTGCTTAAGCACTTATGGTAGATGCTAACTGCATTTTGTTGCTTATGTGCAATGATACAAAAAGTTGCATCTTATCTAAAAATGCCATTCTGATTCATGGATGCCTTTGTCATTTTTATTCAGGTATGTTCCCTTTAAAGTTTTTTAATATGTTTTTACTAACCAACACAAAAAAAAACAAAAAAAAAAACACTTCGCACCGTACAGTTTTGTAATAAGTCACAAGTTGGAATATTTTGTTGATGTTTTTATTTTTAGATGGAAGACTGCTTGGTCACAGACCAACACTGAGTACTACTGTAAACATTTCCATGAGCATGAGGAGCGAGTGTCGCCTCCTGTTGACAAACCATGAGAGTTGCATGCTCATGTTTCAGTTTGTAGCCAGAGGTTGACTTAGTTGGTTGTGACGAAGGACTGGTAAAGGGCGATCAGACGGTCCTGGAGGTCCTGGGCGAAGGGGTCCAGGGTTTCCCTCAGCTCACCAACGTAAGGAGTGGCGAGGTCTCTCACCTGCTGGGCTCTCTGGGTCAGCTCCATTTGGACCTTTTCGGCCAGGGGGCTCACGCGCTCCTTGAAGGTGAGCAGGTGCTGGTCCACCCTCTGCTTCAGGTCATCGGTGTGGGGACCGAGCTGAGCCTGCAGATCAGCAACGCTCTGCTCCAGGTTGGCCTTCAGCTCCTCGGTTCTTCTAACCAGCTCGGTCTTCAGGGTCTCGGGATCCATGGCGAGCAGTTGGTTGATTTCGGCCTGGAGCTGATCCACCCTCTGCTGGACCTGGACTCTCATGTTCTCGGTGTAGGGCTCCAGCTTCTCGCGGATTGAGTTCAGCTCCACGGTCACCTGTTGTTTCAGGGCGTCAGCCTCGGCACTCACGGTGATGATCATCTCCTTAGCGGCGGGGGGGAGCTGCTCGTGCAGGGTGACGGCGTACTGGTTGGCTACGTCGCTGCCTTGGGCCAGACGTGCGCTGCAGGAGAGAGGACCGTTAAAGAATACAAACCCTCAGCCTCAAACGACTTCCCAAACGTGTCGTACCTCATTTCCTGTCCGAACTCAGACTTCTTGATCATCTGGAGGGTGTCGTCAGCGGTCTGGGTGGCCTTGGCCACGTACTCCCAGAAGGCGTCGGTCAGGACCTCCAACTGAGGCTTGGGGGCATCAGCGTAGAAGACGTTGGCATTGCAGCCTGAAGCAAGAAGATGACAGAAAATGTGTCAAAGACTAGACTAAACTTTGATTAATCTCTTACAGGGCTATTCTACTGGAAATCCAGCCCAGGAATGATACCATAACCGCCCCCCAAGTTCAGTTTAAAACTTGGTAGACAAACATTTTTGCAGCAACTTCCTAAAAACACTACAGTGCAAGAGGAACTTGGACTTGGCAGATCCTTGCATTGACATTTTAACTTTGCGAGTAAACACTGTCGGCCAAACTCGTGATTCACAGAAGTGAGGCGTTCCTCAAGGCACCCCTTTAAGTCCTCTCTTTTTTGGTAGTTACAAATCGTTTCCCACATTGTTATTAACGTAACTCTGGTGTTACTGTCGCGTGTTAACTTCAGATGCAGTCAGTAGGCATTACTTCAACTTATTTAGTTACACTCGTGGTCATACTTGCCAACCTTGAGACCTCCGATTTCGGGAGGTGGGGGGGTGGGGGCGTGGTCAGGGTGGGGGGGCGTGGTTAAGATATATAGGGCGGCATGGCGTAGTGGGTAGAGCAACCGTGCCAGAAACCTGAGGGTTGCAGGTTCGCTCCCCGCCTCTTACCATCCAAAAAATCGCTGCCGTTGTGTCCTTGGGCGGGACACTTCACCCTTTGCCCCCGGTGCCACTCACACCGGTGAATTGAATGATGAATGATAGGTGGTTGTCGGAGGGGCCGTTGGCGCAAATTGCAGCCACGCTTCCGTCAGTCTACCCCAGGGCAGCTGTGGCTATGAAAGTAGCTTACCACCACCAGGTGTGAATGAATGATAGGTTCTACATATAAAGCGACTTTGGGTACTTAGAAAAGCGCTATATAAATCCCAGTTATTATTATTATTATTATAAGAGGGGAGGAGTATATTGACAGCTAGAATTCACCAAGTCAAGTATTTCATACATATATATATATATATATATATATATCTACATCCTGAAAATATGCAAACAAAACTGTGTTCGGATAATTGATACTTCAAACTTGCATAAATAAATATTAAGGAATATAACATAACTTGGATCGGTTCGCAGCTGAGTGTGAAGCGACTGGGATGAGAATCAGCACCTCCAAGTCCGAGTCCATGGTTCTCGCCCGGAAAAGGGTGGAGTGCCATCTCCGGGTTGGGGAGGAGATCTTGCCCCAAGTGGAGGAGTTCAAGTACCTCGGAGTCTTGTTCACGAGTGAGGGAAGAGTGGATCGTGAGATCGACAGGCGGATCGGTGCGGCGTCTTCAGTAATGCGGACGCTGTATCGATCCGTTGTGGTGAAGAAGGAGCTGAGCCGGAAGGCAAAGCTCTCAATTTACCGGTCGATCTACGTTCCCATCCTCACCTATGGTCATGAGCTTTGGGTTATGACCGAAAGGACAAGATCACGGGTACAAGCGGCCGAAATGAGTTTCCTCCGCCGGGTGGTGGGGCTCTCCCTTAGAGATAGGGTGAGAAGCTCTGCCATCCGGGAGGAGCTCAAAGTAAAGCCGCTGCTCCTCCACATCGAGAGGAGCCAGATGAGGTGGTTCGGGCATCTGGTCAGGATGCCACCCGAACGCCTCCCTAGGGAGGTGTTTAGGGCACGTCCGACCGGTAGGAGGCCGCGGGGAAGACCCAGGACACGTTGGGAAGACTATGTCTCCCGGCTGGCCTGGGAACGCCTCGGGGTCCCACAGGAAGAGCTGGACGAAGTGGCTGGGGAGAGGGAAGTCTGGGCTTCTCTGCTTAAGCTGCTGCCCCCGCGACCCGACCTCGGATAAGCGGAAGAAGATGGATGGATGGATGGATGAACATAACTTGGCTTCTGAGAGCTTCAAATTGTAGTGAATAAAATGCTAAAGTTGTTGATAAACAAGCAATTATTTTAATAATTAAATATGGTCATTTTAAATGAATTATTATGATAATTTAAAATTAATTATTTTAATGTAAAATTCTATGGCTGGATGTAATAAGGAGTCAGAAAAAATAAAAATACAATTAATTTTGATGTTTTTAGCAAAATATAGTAAACATGTGTTTAGTTTTTTAAAATTTTTTTATTAATAAATATCTATTTATTTTTAGGTAAGATAAACATAATAATACAATGTATCTCTAGTCTGGATGATTTAGTTCTTGTCACCCTGTTGTCCTCCCGTAGTGAAAAAAGGCTGTCCTCACTCAGGTCCGCATGGAGCTGGAGGGGGCGTGGCCTCCAGCTCCGGCTGAAAATCGGGAGATTTTCGGGGAGAATATTTGTCCCGGGAGGTTTTCGGGAGAGGCGCTGAATTTCGGGAGTCTCCCGGAAAATTCGGGAGGGTTGGCAAGTATGCTCGTGGTGTTCCTCAAGGTTCCATTTTAGGTCCTCTACCTGGGCTATTTAACTGGTGGCCTGTTAGTTCAGTTCAAAAACTTTTAAGAGACTCTTTCTTAACAACACTAGCGTGCTATCGTTGAGATGATCTTCAACTAGCTTTTTTTGGCAGAAGGTCCGTAACTCTGGCAAAATATACGGACCAAAATCAAACGTCTACTGTTGAGGACACTGGTTCTCAGGAATCTACAAAATAATACTAATAGTTAGGGCTGTGAATCTTTGGGTGTGCCACGATTCGATTCAATATCGATTCTTGGGGTCACGATTCGATTCAAAATCAATATTTTTTTATTCAACGCGATTCTCGATTCAAAAACGATATTTTCCCGATTCAAAACGAGTCTCTATTCATTCAATACATAGGATTTCAGCAGGATCTATCCCAGTCTGCTGACATGCAAGCAGAGTAGTAGATTTTTGTAAAAAGCTTTTATAATTGTAAAGGACAATTGACTGCAATAATGTCAATTTGTTTTAACTATTAAATGAACCAAAAATATGACTTATTTTATCTTTGTGAAAATATTGTGTTGTCAAGCTTATGAGATGCGATGCAAGTGTAAGCCACTGTGACACTATTGTTCATTTTTATTTATTTTTATAAATGTCTAATGATAATGTCAATGAGGGGATTTTTAATCACTGCTATGTTGAAATTGTAACTAATATTGATACTGTTGTTGATAATATTCATTTTTGTTTCACTACTATTGTTCTGTGTCTCCTCTCAATTGCTCTGTTTATTGCAGTTCTGAGTGTTGCTGGGTGGGGTTTGGTTTTGGAATTGGATTGCATTGTTATGGTATTGCTGTGTATTGTTTTGTTGGATCGTTTAATTAAAAAAATCGATTTTTAAAAAAATGAGAATCGATTCTGAATCGCACAACGTGAGAATCGCAATTCGAATCGATTTTTTCCCACACCCCTACCTAATAGTAAATGGAGAAGTCTGGCCCCTCCAAGCTCCGCCCTTTAGCTTTCGGAAAATGTGGCCCCCCCCAAAACAATTTAGTTGAATTCTAGTAGATCGACTGCAGACCCTCTTGAGATTCATCCAAACCTTAGAAGTTGCAGTCGCCACAATATCCTTCAGAACTCTGCCACTTATCTCCTACTCAAGGGATCTTTGGACAGTGGATTCCAAACCCATTATTCTAAAGATCACTTCAACAAGTTGCGCCTGTTTGCCTTTTTTCTTTGGCTTTCGTGGGTTGGATGGAAAAGGACAACAAAGGTGTAAATGTAACAAAAACCTTTTATCCTACCAAAGAATGAGGGTAGATCGACTGCAGACCCTCTTGAGATTCATCCAAACCTTAGAAGTACAAGTTGCAATTGCCACAATATCCTTCAGAACTCTGCCACTTTTCTCCTACTCAAGGGATCTTTGGACAGTGGATTCCAAACCATTATTCTAAAGATCAGTTCAACAAGTTGCGCCTGTTTGCCTTTTTCTTTGGCTTTCGTGGGTTGGACGGACCAGCTTCAACAAGGGAAAAGGACAACAAAGGTGTAAAGGGGCCGTTGGCGCAAATTGCAGCCACGCTTCCGTCAGTCTACCCCAGGGCAGCTGAGGCTATGAAAGTAGCTTACCACCACCAGGTGTGAATGATTGATGGGTTCTATATGTAAAGCGACTTTGGGTACTTAGAAAAGCGCTATATAAATCCCAGTTATTATTATTATTATTATTATTATTAAATGTAACAAAAACCTTTTATCCTACCAAAGAATGAATGTGGACAAACCGCTCAATAGCATAACACTCCAGACTGTGTTTACTAAAACAACATTTAAACTGTCTTAATACCAGCATCAAGACACCATGCAATATAATAATAATAGTGGATTAAAATGGACTCACCAGTGAAAACGGCCAGAACTAAGACGGCAAGGACCTTCATGGTTGATGGATCTAAGTAACAAAAGAAGACCATCGGGTTAGCGTTCGGCAGGCAGAGAAGAAGGTTCCGCGTCTTTCTTACCTGTGAGATTCTCTGAGAGTGAACTCTGCAGTGCTTCTGCTCAGCCGATGTTCTCCCGCGGCTTTTATAGCAAAGCGCTCGCTAATGATCCCAAAGTCCAGGTGCCTGCTGCCTCGCTGTAACTCCGCTATCTTCATCGATGTCGTGTAGCGACCCCGTTCAGGCACATGCGGTATCACCGCGGCAGATTGGATGTTCCTTCTCATCGCTCTGCGGTTTACATAACGTTTGATTCGAGTTGACTTGCCTCTTGATTACATATCCATAAAAGTCCAGTGTTGCATACCGGGAACCTAGCAAGAAATTCTTACATTCTGCTGGGTCAAAGTTCCGATGACGGTCCCTGTGAGTCAGTCGGGGCCAAAGGTCATCAGATTGTGCCTCCGTCAGCCTCTCAAGGAGGAACAATGGTGACATCTGCACACTTTGTTCCCTAATTCCAACCAGACAACAATGTTGATTCATCCTAGTGTCTGATCACCAGGAGTTGTCATTTACCACATAAATGGCCTTTGGACACCCGTTAGTTTAATTTGGTGTATTTCATATGTGGTCTCTTTATTAGGGCCCGCATGGCCCATTGTATAAGGACTCCCAAAGGGAGTCCTTATGCAATGGGACATAAGGACCTATTGAATTTGTAAGGTTTTATTATTCTTTATTCTTTATTCTTCCGCCGCCACATTAAACTGTAATTTGACCCACTTAACATGCTTCAAAACTCACCATATTTGACCCACACATCAGGACCTGCGAAAATTGCCTTTTTTTAAAAAAAAAACCCCACAAAACTCAAAATTGCGCTCTAGCGCCCCCTAGAAAAAAAAACTAGACTACCTGTAACTCCCACTAGGAAGGTCGGAGAGACATGAAACAAAAACCTCTATGTAGGTCTGACTTAGACCTAGTTTTCATAATTGTATATCATCGGGCAAAAATCAACAGGAAGTTGGCAATTCCCCCTTCAAGACAAAAAAAGTACTAAAAACAGTCACTTTTGCCTCTTTGAGCTGTAATTTGACCCCCTTAACATGCTTCAAAACTCACCATATTTGACCCACACATCAGGACCTGCGAAAATTGCCTTTTTAAAAAAAAAAACGAACCACAATTGCGCTATAGCGCCCCCTAGGCAAAAAATTGCGCTCTAGCGCCCCCTAGGAAAAAAAAAAACTAGACTGCCTGTAACTCCCACTAGGAAGGTCGGAGAGACATGAAACAAAAACCTCTATGTAGGTCTGACTTAGACCTACTCAGTGGCCTAGTGGACCTACTCAGTGGCCTAGTGGTTAGAGTGTCCGTCCTGAGATCGGTAGGTTGGGAGTTCAAATCCCAGCCGAGTCATACCAAAGACTATAAAAATGGGACCCATTACCTCCCTGCTTGGCACTCAGCATCAAGGGTTGGAATTGGGGGTTAAATCACCAAAATGATTCCCGGGCGCAGCCACCGCTGCTGCCCACTGCTCCCCTCACCTCCCAGGGGGTGATCAAGGGTGATGGGTCAAATGCAGAGAATAATTTCGCCACTTTAACTTTAACTTTAACTTTTTCATAATTGTATATCATCGGGCAAAAATCAACAGGAAGTTGGCAATTCCCCCTTCAAGACAAAAAAGTACTAAAAACAGTCACATTTGCCTCTTTGAGCTGTAATTTGACCCCCTTAACACGCTTCAAAACTCACCAAACTGAACGCACACATCAGGACTGGCAAAAATTGTGATCTAATGAAAAAAACCTAACCCCAAATTTAAAAATTGCGCTCTAGAGCAATTCTTGAATACAACGGAGAAAAAACTGCTCCTCGGGAGAAAAAAATGACAAAACTGCCTGTAACTCCCACTGGGAAGGTCGGAGAGACATGAAACAAAATCCTCTCCGTAGGTCTCACTTAGACCTACATTTCATAAATTGACAACCCCCAGCAAAAATCTACTGGAAGTTTGCTATTCCCCCTTCTAAACAACATTTTTGTAAAAACCGGTCACCTTTCTTCAAACATTATCTCCTCTGAGCGTGTTTGTCGTTTCGGCTTCAAACTAACACAGGAGACTGATTGAACCCTTCTGATTAAAAGTTATTGAAAGAGTTTTAATAACTGCTCCGGTTTTGATTTTATGACCCTTCAAAGAACCGCTGCGCTAATGCTGCTGCACTGCTGTTTTTTTAAGATGGCTGCTTAAAAGCAGGAAGCACCAGCATGGCCAAACTATGCAGACAAGGTAGGTACACTAGACAAAAGTATTGGGACACTTCACAATAAAAGTATACAAAAGTATTGGGACACTTAGGACTAGCACCTGCCAAATACGCGGGCCCGAACAACGCTGCTTGCAGCTTTAATTATTCTTTATTCTTTATTCTTCCGCCGCCACATTAAACTGTAATTTGACCCACTTAACATGCTTCAAAACTCACCATATTTGACCCACACATCAGGACCTGCGAAAATTGCCTTTTTAAAAAAAAAAACGAACCACAAAACTCAATTGCGCTCTAGCGCCCCCTAGGCAAAAAATTGCGCTCTAGCGCCCCCTAGGGAAAAAAAAAATAGACTGCCTGTAACTCCCACTAGGAAGGTCGGAGAGACATGAAACAAAAACCTCTATGTAGGTCTCACTTAGACCTACTCAGTGGCCTAGTGGACCTACTCAGTGGCCTAGTGGTTAGAGTGTCCGTCCTGAGATCGGTAGGTTGGGAGTTCAAATCCCGGCCGAGTCATACCAAAGACTATAAAAATGGGACCCATTACCTCCCTGCTTGGCACTCAGCATCAAGGGTTGGAATTGGGGGTTAAATCACCAAAATGATTCCCGGGCGCAGCCACCGCTGCTGCCCACTGCTCCCCTCACCTCCCAGGGGGTGATCAAGGGTGATGGGTCAAATGCAGAGAATAATTTCGCCACACCTAGTGTGTGTGTGACAATCATTGGTACTTTAACTTTAACTTTTTCATAATTGTATATCATCGGGCGAAAATCAACAGGAAGTTGGCAATTCCCCCTTCAAGACAAAAAAAGTACTAAAAACAGTCACTTTTGCCTCTTTGAGCTGTAATTTGACCCCCTTAACACGCTTCAAAACTCACCAAACTGAACGCACACATCAGGACTGGCAAAAATTGTGATCTAATGAAAAAAAACCTAACCCCAAATCTCAAAATTGCGCTCTAGAGCAATTTTTGAATAAAACGGAGAAAAAAACTGCTCCTCGGGAGAAAAAAATGACAAAACTGCCTGTAACTCCCACTGGGAAGGTCGGAGAGACATGAAAATAAAATCCTCTCCGCAGGTCTCACTTAGACCTACATTTCATAAATTGACAACCCTCAGCAAAAATCTACAAGAAGCTTGCTATTCCCCCTTCAACACAACATTTTTGTAAAAACCGGTCACCTTTCTTCAAACATTATCTCCTCTGAGCGTGTTTGTTGTTTCGGCTTCAAACTAACACAGGAGAGAGATTGACCCCTTCTGATTAAAAGTTGGTGAAAGAGTTGTGATACCTGCTCCGGTTTTGATTTTATGACCCTTCAAAGACCCGCTGCACTGATGCTCCTGCGGTGCTGTTTTTTTAAGATGGCTGCTCAAAAGCAGGAAGCACCAACGTGCCCACACAATGCAGACAAGGTAGGTACACTAGACAAAAGTCTTGGGACACTTCAGACTAAAAGTAGACAAAAGTATTGGGACACTTAGGACGAAAACTAAACAAAAGTATTGGGACACTTAGGACTAGCACCTGCCAAATACGCGGGCCCGACCAATGCTGCTTGCAGCTTTAATTATTCTTTATTCTTTATTCTTCCGCCGCCACATTAAACTGTAATTTGACCCACTTAACATGCTTCAAAACTCACCATATTTGACCCACACATCAGGACCTGCGAAAATTGCCTTTTTAAAAAAAAAAAACGAACCACAAAACTCAATTGCGCTCTCGCGCCCCCTAGGAAAAAAATTGCCCTCTAGCGCCCCCTAGGAAGAAAAAAAAACTAGACTGCCTGTAACTCCCACTAGGAAGGTCGGAGAGACATGAAACAAAAACCTCTATGTAGGTCTGACTTAGACCTACTCAGTGGCCTAGTGGACCTACTCAGTGGCCTAGTGGTTAGAGTGTCCGTCCTGAGATCGGTAGGTTGGGAGTTCAAATCCCGGCCGAGTCATACCAAAGACTATAAAAATGGGACCCATTACTTCCCTGCTTGGCACTCAGCATCAAGGGTTGGAATTGGGGGTTAAATCACCAAAATGATTCCCGGGCGCAGCCACCGCTGCTGCCCACTGCTCCCCTCACCTCCCAGGGGGTGATCAAGGGTGATGGGTCAAATGCAGAGAATGATTTCGCCACACCTAGTGTGTGTGTGACAATCATTGGTACTTTAACTTTAACTTTAACTTTTTCATAATTGTATATCATCGGGCAAAAATCAACAGGAAGTTGGCAATTCCCCCTTCAAGACAAAAAAGTACTAAAAACAGTCACTTTTGCCTCTTTGAGCTGTAATTTGACCCCCTTAACACGCTTCAAAACTCACCAAACTGAACGCACACATCAGGACTGGCAAAAATTGTGATCTAATGAAAAAAACCTAACCCCAAATTTAAAAATTGCGCTCTAGAGCAATTTTTGAATACAACGGAGAAAAAACTGCTCCTCGGGAGAAAAAAATGACAAAACTGCCTGTAACTCCCACTGGGAAGGTCGGAGAGACATGAAACAAAATCCTCTCCGTAGGTCTCACTTAGACCTACATTTCATAAATTGACAAGCCCCAGCAAAAATCTACTGGAAGTTTGCTATTCCCCCTTCTAAACAACATTTTTGTAAAAACCGGTCACCTTTCTTCAAACATTATCTCCTCTGAGCGTGTTTGTCGTTTCGGCTTCAAACTAACACAGGAGACTGATTGAACCCTTCTGATTAAAAGTTATTGAAAGAGTTTTAATAACTGCTCAGGTTTTGATTTTATGACCCTTCAAAGAACCGCTGCGCTAATGCTGCTGCACTGCTGTTTTTTTTAAGATGGCTGCTTAAAAGCAGGAAGCACCAGCATGGCCAAACTATGCAGACAAGGTAGGTACACTAGACAAAAGTATTGGGACACTTCACAATAAAAGTATACAAATGTCTTGGGACACTTCAGACTACAAGTAGACAAAAGTATTGGGACACTTAGGACTAGCACCTGCCAAATACGCGGGCCCGTACAACGCTGCTTGCAGCTTTAATTATTCTTTATTCTTTATTCTTCCGCCGCCACATTAAACTGTAATTTGACCCACTTAACATGCTTCAAAACTCACCATATTTGACCCACACATCAGGACCTGCGAAAATTGCCTTTTTAAAAAAAAAACGAACCACAAAACTCAAAATTGCGCTCTAGCGCCCCCTAGGGGAAAAAAACTAGACTGCCTGTAACTCCCACTAGGAAGGTCGGAGAGACATGAAACAAAAACCTCTATGTAGGTCTGACTTAGACCTACTCAGTGGCCTAGTGGACCTACTCAGTGGCCTAGTGGTTAGAGTGTCCGTCCTGAGATCGGTAGGTTGGGAGTTCAAATCCCGGCCGAGTCATACCAAAGACTATAAAAATGGGACCCATTACCTCCCTGCTTGGCACTCAGCATCAAGGGTTGGAATTGGGGGTTAAATCACCAAAATGATTCCCGGGCGCAGCCACCGCTGCTGCCCACTGCTCCCCTCACCTCCCAGGGGGTGATCAAGGGTGATGGGTCAAATGCAGAGAATAATTTCGCCACACCTAGTGTGTGTGTGACAATCATTGGTACTTTAACTTTAACTTTAACTTTTTCATAATTGTATATCATCGGGCAAAAATCAACAGGAAGTTGGCAATTCCCCCTTCAAGACAAAAAAAGTACTAAAAACAGTCACTTTTGCCTCTTTGAGCTGTAATTTGACCCCCTTAACACGCTTCAAAACTCACCAAACTGAACGCACACATCAGGACTGGCAAAAATTGTGATCTAATGAAAAAAACCTAACCCCAAATTTAAAAATTGCGCTCTAGAGCAATTTTTGAATAAAACGGAGAAAAAACTGCTCCTCGGGAGAAAAAAATGACAAAACTGCCTGTAACTCCCACTGGGAAGGTCGGAGAGACATGAAACAAAATCCTCTCCGTAGGTCTCACTTAGACCTACATTTCATAAATTGACAACCCCCAGCAAAAATCTACAAGAAGCTTGCTATTCCCCCTTCAACACAACATTTTTGTAAAAACCGGTCACCTTTCTTCAAACATTATCTCCTCTGAGCGTGTTTGTTTTTTCGGCTTCAAACTAACACAGGAGAGAGATTGAACCCTTTTGATTAAAAGTTATCGAAAGAGTTTTAATACCGGCTCCGGTTTTGATTTTATGACCCTTTCAAAGAGCCGCTGCGCTGATGCTGCTGTTTTTTCAAGAAGGCTGCTTAAAAGCAGGAAGCACCAGCGTGCCCACACAATGCAGACAAGGTAGGTACACTAAACAAAAGTATTGGGACAATTCGGACTAAAAGTAGACAAAAGTATTGGGACACTTATGACGAAAACTGAACAAAAGTATTGGGACACTTAGGACTAGCACCTGCCAAATATGCGGGCCCGATAGAGATGCGCGGTTTGCGGGCACAACCGCGGAGTCGGCGGATTATCCGCGGATCGGGCGGATGGAATTTTAAAAAATTAGATTTTATCAGCGGGTCGGGTCGGGTCGGGTCGGGCGATTGAAATAAAAAAAAAATTGATTTTAAATAGATTCAGGCGGGTGGCAGTTAAACCAATTCGGAAATATATATACATAGTTAAATGTTGTTACCCACATACGAAAAACGAGCAGGCACCTGCAGCATATGCCACAACAGAAGAAAAAAAAAAAAAAGAGATGGACACTTTTACGGAGCGGAGAAGGCCCCCGACGCCTCGCCGGGGTCCGGGACCGAGGCCCCTTCCCCCGAGAGGGCCCCACCGGGAGCCGTAGCTGAGGCGATCCGCGAGAAGGGCCCGACGCACGTCCAGGGTCACCACCGTGCCCACCGCACCGACACCCCGCCTCGTCCGCCTTCGCCGCGGCCGGCGTCACGCGCAGCAGGTATGCAGCTTACCTGCCCGCCACCCCTGTTGCCGGGGGCGCGTAACAGGGGTCACTCCGCGCGCAGTGCGCTCACGAAAGGGGTGGGGCTCACCCTGGTTGATATAGACAGCAGGACGGTGGCCATGGAAGTCGGAACCCGCTAAGGAGTGTGTAACAACCCACCTGCCGAATCAACTAGCCCTGAAAATGGATGGCGCTGGAGCGTCGGGCCCATATACCCGGCCGTCGCCGGCAGCGAGACGCGCTTGGAGGTGCGCTCAGCGCGGCTCCCATATGATTGCGCACTGGTGTGCGTCTGGGTCGTGACAGCGTGGCACGCGAAAGTCTGTGCTGCATTGGATCAGTCTCCTTTTTTTTAACAGGCAAAAGCTTTATAACCTCACTAATGCCTTGCATCGTCTATATTAGATATATAACAACGGGCGGGTGCGGGCGGATGGCGGGCGGATGCAGTTCTGATCAAATGTTAGATCGGGTGGATTGCGGATGGTTGACGACTTTCTGATGCGGTTGCGGATGAAATAATTGCCTATCCGCGCATCTCTAGGGCCCGACCAATGCTGCTTGCAGCTTTAATTTATTTTTATTTTTTTCTATAACGATTGAATCAAGAATACGCTTGTTTAAAGTCCAGCGTTCTCAACATAGAGCTGTTATCTTGCGCTATCTGGACACCATTCAGTGTCTGCCCACATTTCCTCACTGCTTTTTCTTTGCTTTTGGACAATCTGAGGGAAAAATATAACTATTGAAAGGACTTGAAATATTCCTCGTAGTGAAAAATGGTTACCAACCTTTTTGAAACCAAGAGCTACTTCTTGGGTACTGATTAATGCGAAGGGCTACAAGTTTGATACACACTTAAATAAATTGCCAGAAATAGCCAATTTGCTCAATTTACCTTTAACTCTTATGTTCTTATTAATAATTAAAGGGGAACATTATCACAATTTCAGAATGGTTAAAACCATTAAAAATCAGTTCCCAGTGGTTTATTATATTTTTCGAAGTTTTTTTCAAAATTTTACCCATCACGCAATATCCCTAAAAAAAAGCTTCAAAGTGCCTGATTTTAACCATCGTTATAAACACCCGTCCATTTTCCTGTGACGTCACATAGTGAAGCCAACACAAACAAACATGGCGGAAAGAACAGCAAGCTATAGCGACATTAGCTCGGATTCAGACTTCGGATTTCAGCGGCTTAAGCGATTCAACAGATTACGCATGTATTGAAACGGATGGTTGTAGTGTGGAGGCAGGTAGCGAAAACGAAATTGAAGAAGAAACTGAAGCTATTGAGCCATGTCGGTTTGAACCGTATGCAAGCGAAACCGACGAAAGCGACACGGGAGAAAGCGAGGACGAATTCGGCGATCGCCTTCTAACCAACGATTGGTATGTGTTTGTTTGGCATTAAAGGAAACTAGCAACTATGAACTAGGTTTACAGCATATGAAATACATTTGGCAACAACATGCACTTTGAGAGTGCAGACAGCCCAATTTTCATCAATTAATATATTCCGTAGACATACCCTCATCCGTGCTCTTTTCCTGAAAGCTGATCTGTCCAGTTTTGGAGTTGATGTCAGCAGGCCAGGGAAGCTACACTCTTAGAAATAAAAGTGCTAAGTAGAACCATATATGGTTCTTCGGCTCGTCCTCATAGGAGAACCCTTTTTGGCTCCAGGTAGAACCTTTTTATAAAGGTTCCACCTGGAACCCTTTTGGAGGGTTCTACCTAAAACTGTGTGTGTAAGGTTCCACCCAGAACCCCCCATGAGAGGTTCTACAAAGAACCCACGCAAGGAGTTCCACTAAGAACCCTTTCATGTTTCAAGGGTTTCATCTGGAACCCACACAGGGAGTTCCACTAAGAACCCTTTCGTATTTCAAGGGTTTCATCTAGAGCCCACACAGGGAGTTCCACTAAGAACCCTTTTGTATTTCAAGACTTTCATCTAGAACCCACGCAGGGAGTTCCACTAAGAACCCTTTCGTATTTCAAGGGTTTCATCTAGAACCCACACAGGGAGTTCCACTAAGAACCCTTTCGTTTGTCAAGGGTTTCATCTAGAACCCATGCAGGGAGTTCCACTAAGAACCCTTTCATGTTTCAAGGGTTTCATCTAGAACCCACACAGGGAGTTCCACAAAGAACTCTTTCATGTTTCAAGGGTTTCATCTAGACCTGACACAGGGGGTTCTAAAAACATCCCTTTTCAAAGGTTTTCACCGATAACCGTCTTGTCTTCTGAGGGTTCTATAAAGAACCATATTGTATTCTACAGATCAGTTTAGTTCATATTATATTGTGGTCATTTATCATGTTGACATTGAACAAACATTCAAAACATTTTAATGAGAAAAACATTTATTTAAAGATAGGCACCATTATTGGCAAATGTTATCAGGAAGTATGTCCCTGGTGACACAGGATCTTACCCATGCTTTCAACAATCCCTGAAGAACTCTTTCTTCCAAAAACGGTTCTCTGGATCAAAATAGTTCTTACTGGAACCCTTAGTGTTAGTGAGAACCCTTTTAAAACCAATTATTCAGAAAAGGGGTTCTAAAGGGTTCTCTGGATCAAAATGGTTCTTACTGGAACCATTAGCGTTACCAAGAACCCTTGAAAAACCCTTTCTTCGGGAAAGGGTTTTTCAGAAGCAAATGGTTCCAGTTAGAACCTCAGCCCTTGTAGAAGAACCCTTTTAGAACCCTTATTTCTAAGAGTGTAGGGTCGATAGGGGGTTTAGCTCGCTCGTCTGCGGGAACAAACTGCCGCCATTGCTTGCCGTGCTACCGAGGTCCTTTGTCCCTGAATT
>NC_084551.2:64425000-64432500 GCF_033978685.3 Nerophis lumbriciformis | reverse complement strand
CTTGCCAAAAGAGACCTTTCCAGCCGGCGTCATCATAAAAGCTAACTCGAAGGGATGGATGGATGAAGAAAAGATGAGCGAGTGGTTAAGGTAAGTTTACGCGAAGAGGCCGGGTGGCTTTTTTCACGCAGCTCCGTCCATGTTGATATACGACTCCATGCGCGCCCACATCACGCTGGTTTTTAATATATTATTAAAGTTTGACTGACCTATCTGACTGTTTTTTTGACATTCCTTTAGCGCAGTTAGATGCGGCTTATAACACGGGGCGGCTTATAGGTGGACAAAGTTTTGAAATATGCCGTTCATTGAAGGCGCGGCTTATAACCCAGGGCGCCTTATGGTGCGGAAAATACGGTATATATATATATATATATATATATATATATATATATACACACCGTATTTTTCGGACTATAAGTCGCAGCTTTTTTCATAGTTTGGCTCAGGAGCGACTTATGTGTGAAATTATTAACACATTGCCGTAAAATATCAAACAATATTATTGATCTCATTCACGTAAGAGACTAGACGTATAAGATTTCATGGGATTTAGCGATTAGGAGTGACAGATAGTTTGGTAAACGTATAGCATGTTCTATATGTTATAGTTATTTGAATGACTCTTACCATAATATGTTACGTTAACATACCAGGCACGTTCTCAGTTGGTTATTTATGCCTCTTATAACGTACACTTATTCAGCCTGTTGTTCACTATTTTTTATTTATTTTAAATTGCCTTTCAAATGTCTATTCTTGGTGTTGGGTTTTATCAAATAAATTTCCCCCAAAAATGTGACTTATATATGTTTTTTTCCTTCTTTATTATGCATTTTCGGCCGGTGCAACTTATACTCCGAAAAATGCAGTGTATATATATATATATATATATATATATATATATATATATATATATATATATATATTACTCATTGTTAAACGTGGCCCTCTGAGGGCAACCATAACTGCGATGTGGCCCTCAATGAAAACGAGTTTGACACCCCTGCATTAAAACATTCACATGTTGCACAATGAGATGTAAACATTGGATCCTGTGTACATTCCTGTAACTTTGTGTTTGTAAAATACATCTTTTTATTAGTATTTCTTTCATATAATAACAGCATTTCATGATTGATATTCATAAATTAAGATTCTTAATAAATGACGGTACAATAAACACATATTTGATTGGTAAATCATAGTGTAACGACCTGGAATTACACATTACGTGCGGTGTTGGAGTTGTCCGACTTTGTGTGTGGCTGTTAATGCATCACTGGCTAAATGCCTTGTGTGCATGTGTTGGCGCAAGTGAGAAAGAGCAAGCGGCTGCTGTTGATATGACGGATGACAAAGTTGGTTTTTGGTCCGGTTTTTACGGCAGAAAATGACCGGTTTTGCTAGATAGAAATTGTTTACCCATGTTTTTGGTCTTGTGTTTATGGCTGACAATAAAGAGTAAAGTGAACAATGGAATTTGCATCCTTAAAGCGTTACAATAATTGAACAGTGACTGTTGTATCCGCTTGTCGTCAGTTACATTGTAAATTGTTATGCGTTTTTATTTTAACTTTTATACTGTGCGCGGCATATATTTGCGGTTTGCAGAGGACGCGTGAGCAGTGCGCAATTGCACAGGCGCGCACCTTAGAGCAGGCCTGGGCAATTATTTTGACTCGGGGGGCCACATTTAGAAAAAAAATGTGTCTGGGAGCTTGTATATCTTTTTTTAGGAACACTAATACAAAACCTCACAATAATGTCTGACTGAATGCTAAAAATGTTATGACAGACCGCCTTAAAAAACGTAATGGAATTTTACATGTTTCTATGAATGATAAAACACTGAATATTGACAAAATATGAACGTCACACCCCCTTTCAATCGACATATTTTACAATCAAGTGAAACGCACCAAAAATGCAACAAACAGTGAAATATGAACGCGAAGGGTACAAAATGAACCCACCTACAATCTGATATATCACTAAGTTTTAGAACTTTGTTGTGAAAATCTCCTTCCACGTCTGTGGAAACGCTTCCCGCCCACACTGCTTGGTGCCTCGTCTGAGCTGCTGTGACCTAGATTACCATAGTAACTAATTAGATGACCATAGTTACTAATTAAATGACCTTAGTAACTAATTAGATGACCATAATAACTGGTGTATCATCCATAAGCGCAGATTCCGACCATTGGAATACTTTGTATAGTTCAAGACTTACGGTCATTAGAAAACATGACTGCACATCATAATGGCAGCTACACTTTCCATCTTAAAGATATTAAAAAAATGTTTGGGGAATGTCCGGCGGGCCAGATTGAAAAGCTTAACGGGCCGCATGTGGCCCCCGGGCCTTAATTTGCCCAGATCTGCCTTAGAGGGAACGTTGGTCAGGACTAAAATCTTAAACTCTATGCAGACTTTGACTGGACGCCATTGGCGTTGTTAGGCCTATTTTAGGGGGGCTCAAGCCCCCCTAAAATATTCTTAAGCCCCCCCTAAATAATTTGGTGTGTATATATATATATATATATATATATATATATATATATATATATATAATTTATTTTATTTTTTTATTATTTTTTTTTTTTACAAATACATGCCGACATATTCATTATAAAGTGGCCCGAATATGAGTTTAAATAAATAATCATATAAACTGTCATTTATCACTCAGTTTCCCCTCACTTCATAGCGTAAATCACCAAAAATGATTCCCGGGCGCGGCACCGCTGCTGCCCACTGCTCCCCTCACCTCCCAGGGGGTGAACAAGGGGATGGGTCAAATGCAGAGGACAAATTTCACCACACCTAGTGTGTGTGTGTGTGTGTGTGACAATCATTGGTACGTTAAGGTAGAGAGCCCCTTTAGTGTGTTGGTATCCAATCCATTCCACTTGTTCATATAGAAAATGCCCACATCACTCAAAATCCAGTCCGCATTTTCTCTGCGACCTTGCCTGCGGTCCTTGGACTTGAACATATAGAAAGTGCCCACATCACTCTTTTAGATTCTATATAAAGTAATATACATTAGTCTAATGTTAAAACAATGAAAAAACATTAAATATATTTGTTTTATTGTATTGTTACATTAATAGCTGTTGTATTGTTATAGAATGGCTTGGTAAACACTCCATAGGATTTTCCGAGGGAGGAAAAACCAAGACATTTAATATAAAATGTCAAATTAATAAATACATTAAAAGAAAAAGAAAAAAAATGGTTAAAAGCCATCGTCCAGGGGAGCATTTCATTTCGTCCCGTGCATTTTTTAAATAATAATAATAACAATGAATAATTTCTAAGTCTTTGTTAGCCTTTTGTGAAGTTTTGTGCTCCTGCCCTGTGCATCTCCTGGGGGCTAAGCCCCCCCTGTCCTTAAAAGCTAGTGACGCCCCTG
Organism: Nerophis lumbriciformis; assembly: GCF_033978685.3. Lineage (NCBI taxonomy): Eukaryota > Metazoa > Chordata > Actinopteri > Syngnathiformes > Syngnathidae > Nerophis > Nerophis lumbriciformis. The sequence continues at coordinate 64,429,082 of NC_084551.2, read as the reverse complement.
CTGGACGCCAATGAAGACCGGATAAAATGGGGGTAATACGGTCTGTTCTGGGTGCACTGGTCAATACGCATTTTGGTACCGTCTGAAGTCTCTTTAGTGTTGACTTGTTCCATTCACACATTTAAAAAAACACTTTAAGACCAAAGTCTTTGAAAAATATATCACTCTTGAATCAACACAGTAGTTATTACTATGATCGATGTTAATTACAAAGGGACAAGCGGTAGAAAATGGATGGCTGGATAATTGTTTGTATATAGTATATAATTGGTACAAAGGTTTAACTAACACGTGTACAGGGATATTTCACATGCCTTTACTGTGTATATAATTGAACAGTGTTTATGTTGTGTACAAGGTGTATTTATAATATGTTGTGCAAAGGAAATTTCATATTTTTAGGACGCTCATCTTGTATTTGACATTGTTTATAGGGTTAGGCGCAATAAGTGCATACTTGCCAACCCTCCCGGATTTTCCGGGAGACTCCCGAAATTCAGCGCCTCTCCCGAAAACCTCCCGGGATAAATTTTCTCCCGAAAATCTCCCGAAATTCAGGCGGACTCAGGTCCTCCACAATATAAAAAAAGCGTACCTGCCCAATCACGTTATAACTATAGAATGATGGAGGGCGAGTTCTTGGTTTCTTATGTGGGTTTATTGTTAGGCAGTTTCATTAACGTCCTCCCAGCGTGGCAACAACACACAACAACAGCAGTCACTTTTTTGTATACCGTAAAGCAGTTCGTCTGCCGTAAACCGCAATGTTGTGACACTCTTAAACAGGACAATACTGCCATCTAGTGCATTTGATGAAAGCACTTTTGTGCGTGCCACACAGCAATGCATCATCAGAGAGGGTGTTCAGCATGGTTCGAAAAATAGTGACAGAGAATAGAACAAGGATGGACAATTCAACCCTTAACTCAACAATGAGTAGATGAGTGTTATGTGTGTGTATATGTGTAAATAAATGAACACTGAAATTCAAGTATTTATTTTATATATATATATATATATATATATATATATAATAAAATATATATATATTATAATAAAATATATATATATATATATATTCACTGAACGTCAAGTATTTCTTATATATATATATATATATATATATATATATATATATATATATATATATATATATATATATATATATATATATGAAATACTTGACTTGGTGAATTCTAGCTGTAAATATACTCCTCCCCTTTTAGCCACGCCCACAACCACGCCCCCGTCCCACCCCGACCACGCCCACCCCCACCTCCCGAAATCGGAGGTCTCAAGGTTGGCAAGTATGAATAAGCATTCAACTTCAGCCTAAACCCTTTCGGTCTGCAACATTTTCAATTTATGAACGTACAACTGTTTGTTTATGTAAAACTGTTTGTTTATTTTGTTGACCACTGACCGAAGAGAAAAATGATAAACTAATAAACTTGTTGAAAAGAGAATTGCAATAGTCGATTCGAGACGAAATGAACGCGTGAATGATCGTTTCGAGATCCAATTTTGACAGATAGAATTATTTCTCAGGTGATAAAAACATTTTTTGGTCAGTTGACGACAGTCCAAAGACATTGACTGATCGACCACAACACCAAGGTTTCTGAGTGAGGTTGTCAAGCTTATCATATTCCATACAAGTGTAAGACACTCTGACTGTTCCATACCGCAAAACCTTTGACACCACATTTTTATTCTGACTATTGAATCTGGAATAATAATACGTATCATTTGGTACTCCTTTACTGAAGGGGTTGTGACCAATCAAATCCCAATAGTTTTAGGCCAATATTCAAATGACATGTTTTGGCCAAGTTCTTGGAAGGCCTTCTAAAAGTGAACAGTTGAAAGATTTTTTTGACAACAAATAACATTCTAAATCAGACCTGGGAAAAATACAGCCCGGAAATTATTTTTTTTAAACCTGTAACATCGCAACTGTAGCCGCCATTATGATGTGCAGTGCTGTTTTTAAATTACCGTAAGTCTTGAACTATAGAAATTATTCCAACTGTTGGAATCTGCGCTTTTGAGTGATGTACTGGTTATTACGGTAATTTACGTCACAGCCGCTCCAGGCAGACCAGCACGAAGCAGAGTTTGTTTGCAGAACAGCCAGCCTGAAACGTTTTTTTTTTTTGTTTTTTTTTTTTTTTAAATTTTAAAACTTTTTTTTAATTTTTTGTATTTTTTAAAACAATTTAAAACAATTTTAAATTTTTTTAATTTTTTTAAACAATTTTAACAATTAACATTTTTTTTAGGGTTAGGGTTAGGGTTAGGGTTAGTGTTAGGTTTAGGGTTAGGGTTAGGGTTAGGGTTAGTGTTAGGTTTAGGGTTAGGGTTAGGGTAAAAAAAAGTTAAAAAAAAGTTTAAAAAGTTTAAAAAAAGTTTTAAAAAAAAGTTTTAAAAAAAAGTTAAAAATATTTAAAAAATTTTAAAATATTTAAAAATATTTAAAAATATTTAAAAATATTTAAAAATATTTAAAAATATTTTAAAAAAATAAAAAAAAAATTAAAAAAAAATTAAATTTTTACAAAAATTAAAAAGAATTTTAAAAAATTACAAAAAAATTAAAAAAAATTATAAAAAAATTATAAGAAAATTTAAGAAAATTAACAAGAATTAAAAAAAATTACAAAAAATTACAAAAAATTTAAAAATTTAAAAAAAATGTTTTAAGTTAAAACATGATTCCATCCATCCATCCATCTTCTTCCGCTTATCCGAGGTCGGGTCGCGGGGGCAGCAGTCTAAGCAGGGAAGCCCAGACTTCCCTCTCCCCAGCCACTTCATCCAACTCCTACCGGGGGACCCCGAGGCGTTCCCAGGCCAGCCGGGAGACATAGTCTTCCCAACGTGTCCTGGGTCTTCCCCGCGGCCTCCTACCGGTCGGACGTGCCCTAAACACCTCCCTAGGGAGGCGTTCGGGTGGCATCCTGACCAGATGCCCGAACCACCTCATCTGGCTCCTCTCGATGTGGAGGAGCAGCGGCTTTACTTTGAGCTCCTCCCGGATGGCAGAGCTTCTCACCCTATCTCTAAGGGAGAGCCCCGCCACCCGGCGGAGGAAACTCATTTCGGCCGCTTGTACCCGTGATCTTGTCCTTTCGGTCATAACCCAAAGCTCATGACCATAGGTGAGGATGGGAACGTAGATCGACCGGTAAATTGAGAGCTTTGCCTTCCGGCTCAGCTCCTTCTTCACCACAACGGACCGATACAGCGTCCGCATTACTGAAGACGCCGCACCGATCCGCCTGTCGATCTCGCGATCCACTCTTCCCTCACTCGTGAACAAGACTCCGAGGTACTTGAACTCCTCCACTTGGGGCAAGATCTCCTCCCCAACCCGGAGATGGTACTCCACCCTTTTCCGGGCGAGAACCATGGACTCGGACTTGGAGGTGCTGATTCTCATCCCAGTCGCTTCACACTCAGCTGCGAACCGATCCAGTGAGAGCTGAAGATCCTGGCCAGATGAAGCCATCAGGACCACATCATCTGCAAAAAGCAGAGACCTAATCCTGCAGCCACCAAACCAGATCCCCTCAACGCCTTGACTGCGCCTAGAAATTCTGTCCATAAAAGTTATGAACAGAATGGGTGACAAAGGGCAGCCTTGGCAGAGTCCAACCCTCACTGGAAACGTGTCTGACTTACTACCGGCAATGCAGACCAAGCTCTGGCACTGATCATACAGGGAGCGGACTGCCACAATCAGACAGTCCGATACCCCATACTCTCTGAGCACTCCACACAGGACTTCCCGAGGGACACGGTCGAATGCCTTCTCCAAGTCCACAAAACACATGTAGACTGGTTGGGCAAACTCCCATGCACCCTCAAGGACCCTGCCGAGAGTATAGAGCTGGTCCACAGTTCCACGACCAGGACGAAAACCACACTGTTCCTCCTGAATCCGAGGTTCGACTATCCGGCGTAGCCTCCTCTCCAGTACACCTGAATAGACCTTACCGGGAAGGCTGAGGAGTGTGATCCCACGATAGTTAGAACACACCCTCCGGTTCCCCTTCTTAAAGAGAGGAACCACCACCCCG
>NC_084551.2:64415000-64420000 GCF_033978685.3 Nerophis lumbriciformis | reverse complement strand
GAGGGGGCGCACCGTGAGGGGGGAGAGGGAGGGGGTGAGGGGGCGTAATGTTGTAACAAATAATATTTCTATTAAATAGGCTTTACTTTGCATTTTAATTAACGTGGGATTATTTTTTGTATTTAGAAATAATAGTACCAACTTTTTTTTCTTTTCTTTTTTTCTCTCCAATATTTGTGGCACTGGCGTGGCGCCCCCTGATGGACGGCGCCCTTAGCATTTGCCTATACGGCCTATGCCACGGGCCGGCCCTGTGTGCACACACTGCAAAAAGTCAAAAACAAGAAAAAACAAGCAGCGTTGGTCGGGCCCGCGTATTTGGCAGGTGCTAGTCCTAAGTGTCCCAATACTTTTGTCCAGTTTTAGTCCCAAGTGTCTTAATACTTTTGGCAAGTTGTAGTCCTAAGTGTCCCAATACTTTTGTCAAGTTGTAGTCCCAAGTGTCCCAAAACTTTTGTCCAGTTTTCGGCCTAAGTGTCCCAATACTTTTGTCCAGTTTTCGGCCTACGTGTCCCAATACTTTTGTCCGGTGGTAGTCATAAGTGTCCCAATACTTTTGTCAAGTTGTAGTCCCAAGTGTCCCAAAACTTTTGTCCAGTTTTCGGCCTAAGTCTCCCAATACTTTTGTCCAGTTTTCGGCCTACGTGTCCCAATACCTTTGTCCGGTGGTAGTCATAAGTGTCCCAATACTTTTGTCAAGTTGTAGTCCCAAGTGTCCCAAAACGTTTGTCCAGTTTTCGGCCTAAGTGTCCCAATACTTTTGTCCAGTTTTCGGCCTAAGTGTCCCAATACTTTTGTCTAGTGTACCTACCTTGTCTGCATTGTGTGGGCACGCTGGTGCTTCCTGCTTTTAAGCAGCCTTCTTGAAAAAACAGCAGCATCAGCGCAGCGGCTCTTTGAAGGGTCATAAAATCAAAACCGGAGCAGGTATTAAAACGCTGTTCTGTTATTTTATACACAAGGGTTAAATCTCTCTCCTGTGTTAGTTTGAAGCCGAAACGACAAATGCGCTCAGAGGAGGTAGTTTTTGAAGGAAGGTGACCGGTTTTTACAAAAAATTTGTTTTGAAGGGGGAATAGCAAACTTCCTGTTGATTTTTGCTGGGGGTTGTCAATTTATGAAATGTAGGTCTAAGTGTACATAGAGGTTTTTGTTTCATGTCTCTCCGACCTTCCCAGTGGGAGTTACAGGCAGTTTTGTCAGTTTTTTCATCCCAGGAGCAGTTTTTTGTGCGTTTTATTAAAAAATTGCGCTAGAGCACAATTTTGAGATTTGGGGTTAGGTTTTTTTATTAGATCACAATTTTAGCCAGTCCTGATGTGTGTGTTCAGTTTGGTGAGTCCAGTTTTCGGCCTACGTGTCCCAATACTTTTGTCCGGTGGTAGTCATAAGTGTCCCAATACTTTTGTCTAGTGTACCTACCTTGTCTGCATTGTGTGGGCACGCTGGTGCTTCCTGCTTTTAAGCAGCCATCTTAAAAAAACAGCAGCGCAGCGGGTCTTTGAAGGGTCATAAAATCAAAACCGGAGCAGGTATTAAAACGCTGTTCTGTTATTTTATACACAAGGGTTTAATCTCTCTCCTGTGTTAGTTTGAAGCCGAAACGACAAACGCGCTCAGAGGAGGTAGTTTTTGAAGGAAGGTGACCGGTTTTTACAAAAAATTTGTTTTGAAGGGGGAATAGCAAACTTCCTGTTGATTTTTGCTGGGGGTTGTCAATTTATGAAATGTAGGTCTAAGTGAGACCTACATAGAGGTTTTTGTTTCATGTCTCTCCGACCTTCCCAGTGGGAGTTACAGGCCGTTTTGTCAGTTTTTTCATCCGAGGAGCAGTTTTTTGTGCATTTTATTAAAAAATTGCGCTAGAGCACAATTTTGAGATTTGGGGTTAGGTTTTTTTATTAGATCACTATTTTAGCCAGTCCTGATGTGTGTGTTCAGTTTGGTGAGTTTTGACGCATGTTAAGGGGGTCACATTACAGCTCAAAGAGGCAAAAATGACTGTTTTTAGTACTTTTTTGTCTTGAAGGGGGAATTGCCAACTTCCTGTAGATTTTTGCCCGAGGAAATTAATTAAGGAAAAGTAGGTCTAAATGAGACCGACATATAGGTTTTTGTTTCATGTCTTTATGACATTCCTACTGGGAGTTAGAGGCAGTTTTCTTTCTAGGGGGCGCTAGAGCGCAATTTTGAATTTTGGGGTTCGGTTTTTTCATCAAAAGGCAATTTTTGGAGGTCCTGATGTGTGTGTTAAATTTGGTGAGTTTTGAAGTATGTTAAGTGGGTCAAATTACAAAATACAGATTGCTCCATATATAAGCCGCACCCGACTATAAGCCGCACCAGCTACATTTAGGGGAAAATACAGATGGCTCCATATATAAGCCGCACCCGACTATAAGCCGCACCAGCTAAATTTAGGGGAAAATACAGATTGCTCCATATATAAGCCGCACCCGACTATAAGCCGCACCAGCTAAATTTAGGGGAAAATACAGATTGCTCCATATATAAGCCGCACCCGACTATAAGCCGCACCAGCTATATTTAGGGGAAAATACAGATTGCATCCTTGGTAGTGCGCGGCCCCTGGTTACCGTAAGCCGTAGAAAAGCCGCACCGTTGTATAAGTCGCAGGGACCAGAACAAGGGAAAAAAGTAGCGGCTTATAGTCCGGAAATTACGGTATCACCCTTATTTGAGATATTTAATCTTACTTACATTTCAGTTTTTGCAGTGCACATACTGTGCATAGGGCTTCACCATCTGTGCGTAAAGCATACTGCAAAAACTGAAATCTGTTGCGGTTAATAATATTCTATCTTTACTTGTCGTTATTTATATTTTTTTAATAAATGATGTGATAATGTCCATCAGTTAACTCATTGGTGTTCATTTTCAATCCATCAAGATCAAAAAAAATGATAGCAAAATCAAATTACAGCATGTTATTTATGTAGTTTGCTCATTTTCCTCGACTGATGCACTAACATCATGGGCTTTATGGTTTTCTTTATTTATTTATTTATTTTTTTGTCATAAAGAAATACAATCATGTGTGCTTACGGCAGTGACGTGCGGTGAGGTTGATGGCTGGTGAGGCACTGACTTCATCACAGTCAGATTTACAAACATATGAACCCTAAAGAGTATCTTATTCACCATTTGATTGGCAGCAGTTAACGGGTTATGTTTAAAAGCTCATACCAGCATTCTTCCCTGCTTGGCACCCAGCATCAAGGGTTGGAATTGGGGGTTAAATCACCAAAAATTATTCCCGGGCGCGGCGCCGCTGCTGCCCACTGCTCCCCTCACCTCCCAGGGGGTGATCAAGGGGATGGGTCAAATGCAGAGGACAAATTTCATTACACCTAGTGTGTGTGTGACAATCATTGGTACTTTAACTTAACTTTAACTTTACACATACAAACTGTAGCACACAAAAAAAGCACATTTAATTAAAAAAAAACGTTATTATGGTCTTACCTTTACTTATAAATAAAGTCCATTCGCCGCTGTTGTGCTGGATTAATGAACGGGTGTGTTATATCAACTAAAGCCCTCACTTAAACTTTCCACGTGCAAGATTGAATCTATTTCAAAAAGTGTAACCGAGGGTTTATAAATGTCGCCTATACTGTATGAAACTACAAAATAACAAACACGGAGGCTCCAGTTTACACGAGGACCACTTTATTTACCTTCTTTCAAAAACCTCCGCTCCACTACAACATGTCATCACTTCCGCTCTTGGCGCCTTCAAAATAAGAGCTCAAGGCATATACTGTATAACAGCGCATAACAGGAACTTAACATCACAAATAGGAAAGCCCATAAAAATAGGTTACAAAAGTTATTTAATAAGAAGCCAAAAAGTGCAAAAACAATCATGTTCGTGTTGGAGGAGTTGTGAATGACTGCAGGGCCACAACATTAGGTACACCTGTGGCCCTGCAGTCATTCACAACTCCTCCAACACGACCATTATTGTTTTTGCACTTTTTGGCTTCTTGTGAAATAACTTTTTTAAATAGATTCAATCTTGCACGTGGAAAGTTTAAGTGTGGGCTTTAGTTGATATAACAATTCTACGGCGGGGGTGCAGGAGGCGGGGCTACTGGAGCCTCAGCCAGTGCGTCTTTTGCAGCCGTTTTATGATCGCTCAGCACAAGAAATACTTTACACACATACAGTTGTTGACAAAATACACTGTACATTATATACCTCAGCTAACTAAACGATGGAAATGTATAATATAGTTCATATAGCAATACAGTCTCACTGCACAGCAGGCCAGCAGTTAGCCGAGTCCGTCCATGTTGAGGCACTGAGTGACGTGCCTCAACTGGCTGCTGTTCACCGCACCGTCTCTTCTCAGTATTTGAACGGCAAATGTGAAAATTCAGCGATTTTGAATAAAAATAATCTAAAACGGGTGAAGTTAAATGGAAAATAACTTTATAGTATAATCACTGCATACATATAACAATTTAATAAAATTTTTTTCTTTTTACATTTTTTTTCTTTCCATGATGGCAGGTGAGGCCCCGCCTCACCTGCCTCTAGTGACTGCACGTCACTGGCTTACGGACTGTATCCCTGCAGACTGTATTGATCTATATTGATATACAATGTATATATTGTGTTTTTATGTTGATATAATAAAAAAATAAAAAAATATATATATATATATATATATATATATATATATATATATATATATATATATATATATATATATATATATATATATATATATATATATATATATATATATATGTATGTGTGGGGAAAAAAAAATCACAAGACTATTTCATCTCTACAGGCCTGTTTCATGAGGGGGGGTACCCTCAATCGTCAGGAGATTTTAATGGGAGCATTCGCATACCATGGTTTATATAGGGCACAGAGTGGGTGGGTACAGGCTGGCCTAGGGGCGTGGTGATTGGCTCATGTGTTACCTAGGAGGTGTTTCCGTCTATGGCGGCATGTTGTTACAA